>NW_028181305.1:85141-122671 GCF_964211825.1 Aythya ferina | reverse complement strand
CCCAGGCCACGCCCACCTCTCTTCAGGTCGCTCCCCCCCTCCCCGCGGGGTTTGTGGGCGGGGCCTGAGGGCTTGGCCCCGCCCCCTCTTTTGTATTTGTTAGAATAATAAAACCACAAAATCTCGAGCGCTGGGGTCACGTGGCGCCGATCTCGCGAGATTTCACTCCCCCTCCCACACACAGCTTCTCGCGAGATCTCGCGAGGTTTCCCCGCGCACCCAACGGGGATCTCGCGAGAGCTCCGCGCGCCGCCGCCGCCGCTGAGGGAAGACTCGGCTCCGCCTCCCCGCCTCTATTCTCGCGAGATCTTCCCGAAGAAGTCTCGCGAGAGCTCGCGCGCGGTCCGGTGAGCGGCCGGAGCTCGCCCGGTTCCCCCCCCTCCCCCCCACCGGTCGTTAGGCCCCCACCCGAAATCTCGCGAGACTTCCCCCTCAGCTTCTTCCCCTCTCGCGAGACTTCACCTCCCCCTTCCCTCCCCATACCAACCGCTCCACCCCCGCGCTCCCATTGGCCCTCCCCATTCCCGTCCCCTCCCCTCATTGGCTCCTCCTTCTGAGGCCCCTCCCCCCCGGGCGCGAGTCTCGCGGGAGGCGGCGCTCTCGCGGGATTTCGGCGGGGGCGCTGTGTAAGATGGCGGCGGCGGCGGGAGGCGGCCGGGCCCGGCGCTGAGCCCCCCCCTCCCCTACAGGTACCGGGGTGGGGGGGGGCCCTGGGGGGGGGCCCGGTTCCCTCTGGGGGGGGCTCAGCGGCTCCTTTAGCGACCCCCGCCCCCCCCTCGGGGGTTTTCCTCACCCCCTGCAGGCCCCGGGCCTTTACCGGCGCTCCCCTCCCCCACCCGGGGCCGTGAGGTGAGGGGGGGGGGGCGCGAATCCCGCCCCCCCTGCCCCCCCCCTCAATTTTTGGGGCTCGGGTTTCATCGGTTGTGGGGCCTCTCTTCAAGGTGCCCCCCCCCCTTGATATAGGGCCGGGGACGCCCCCCCTTTTAGGATCCCCCCCCTACCTTTTAGGGTGCCCCCCCAATTTAGGGAGCCCCCCCTTATTTAGGGTGCCCCCCCAGTATTTAGGGTGTCCCCCCCTTATTTGGGGTGCCCCCCCTTCAGGATATCCCCCCTTATTTATTGCCCCCCCCTTACTTATTGCCTCATCCCCCTTATTTAGGACCCCCCCCCAATTTAGGGCCCCCCCCTTTTTAATTTAGGGTCCCCCCCCCCCGATTTAGGTCTCCCTTCTCCTTTTTACCCCCCTTTTCCCCCCTTTTAGGGTTCCCCTTAATTTAGGATCTAGGTTGCCCCCCCCAATTCCCCCCCCCCCCCCCCCAAATTAAGAACCTTCCCCCTCCCATTTAACGCCCCCCCCCTGTTTTAGGGTCTCTCCTCAATTTCAAATTCCTTCCCCCCCCAATTTAGGGTCCCCCCCTTGATTTAAGATTCACCCCCCCCAAATTTAAGCCCCCCCCCACATTTTTTTTTTAGCACCCCCCCCTTATTTAAGCTTCAGGCTTCCCCCCTAATTTAGGGCCACCCCCCCAATTTATCCCCCCCCCATTTTACCTCCCCCCCATTTCCCCCCCCCTTTTTACACCTTCCTCTCTTTTAGGGTCCCCACCTGGCCCCCCCCCTCAGTTTAGGCCCCCCCTTTCCAGCTCTTTCCATCCTTTAGGCCCCCCCCTTGCAGTTGCCCCCCCCCATTTAGACCCCCCCCCTATTTTTGTGTCCCCCCCCATTTGGGTTTTCCCTTTATTTAGCCCCCCCCCCCTTTAATTTACCCCCTTATTTTGACAGTTTCTATTTCACGGGGGCTCTTCTGTGTTCCCCCCCCCCAATTTATTCCCCCCCCCCTTATAATTTTTGGGTTCTTTTTCTGTAATTTTTACATTATTTACATTATTACATTATTTAGGCTCATTTCCCCAAATTTAGCCCCCCCCCCCTTCACAATTTTCCTCCTTTTTAGCACTTTTCACCCCCTTTTCCCCAACTTACCCCCCCCCACATCATTCATCCCCCCCCCTTTTCCCAATTTCCCCCTTTTTCCCCCAACCCCCCTTCTCCCACCTCTCCCCCAACTCCAACCCTTCCCACCTTCCAAACTCTTCATTTTTTCTCCCAAAACTCCCCCGATTTTACCCCTTCCCCCCCCGGTGCCCCCCCCACGCTTATTGCACCCCCCTTTTTCAAAAAAATCCCACTTTTCCCCCCCCCGCCGGCCCCAATTTCGCTTTATTTACCATCATTTCCCCCGCAGCGCGGGCCCTGCTCCTGTTCCGCCGCCAGAGGCCCCACGTGCTTCCGTAAGCCCCCCCCCAATAATTTTTCCACCCCCCCCTCGCCCTCAGGACCCCCCCCCCTCACCCTCTGGTCCCCGTTTGCCCCCCCCAGGCCCCCCCAAATTGGCTGAGTGTCCCCTGTCCCCCCCCCCCAGAGGTGAGGATGGACTGGCTGTGATTCCCGGTAAGCTGCCCCCGCCGCGGCCCTCAAATTTGGGGGGGGGGGGGGGGCTCCAGAAAATGTGGGGGGGTCTCCGGGACATGGGGGGGGCTCCAGGACACCCCCCCCAAAAAAAAAAATCCTCCCCCTGTAGGATTTGGAGACCTTTAGGTACCCCCCCCATTCCATTTAACGCCTCCCCCCCTTTTTGGGGTGACCCCCCCAGCACTTGCTGCCCCCCCCCCTTTAACCAGCAGCGTTTTTATTGAGGGGGGGGCCCCCAAATTTAATTCCCCCCCCCCCCCCAAAAAAAAAATATTTTAGGGCCGTCCCCAAGCTCGGGGTGACGCCGGCCGCGCCGCCACCCAACCGGCCCTGCCTGTCGAGCCGGGCTCTGGGGGGGGGGGGGGCACCCCCAAATTATAATTAACACCGCGGGGTTAATTAACGAGGTCAGCGCCGCGCTTCGTCACCCCCGAAATTAATTGGGGGGGGCACTTTGGGGGGGTTTAGTGGGGTTTTGGGGGATTTTGGGGGGTTTTAGTGGGGTTTTGGGGGGGTTTAGTGGGGTTTTGGGGGGGTTTTGGGGCATTTAGTGGGGTTTTGGGGGGGTTTAGTGGGGGTTTTGGGGGGGTTTGGGGGTTTTATTGGGGTTTTAGTGGGGTTTTGGGGGGGTTTAGTGGGGTTTTGGGGGGGTTTTGGGGGGGTTTAGTGGGGTTTTGGGGCATTTAGTGGGGTTTTGGGGGGGTTTAGTGGGGTTTTGGGGGGGGTTTAGTGGGGTTTTGGGGGGGGGTTAGTGGGGTTTTGGGGGGGGTTAGTGGGGTTTTGGGGGGGTTAGTGTGGTTTAGTGGGGTTTTGGGGCGTTTAGTGGGGTTTTGGGGGGGTTTAGTGGGGTTTTGGGGGCGTTTAGTGGGGTTTTGGGGGCGTTTAGTGGGGTTTAGGGGGCGTTTAGTGGGGTTTTGGGGGCGTTTAGTGGGGTTTAGGGGGGATTTTATGGGGTTTAGGGGGGTTTAGGGGGGGGTTAGTGGGGTTTTGGGGGCATTTAGTGGGGTTTTTGGCTTCTGTCATGGTTTTGGGGGCTCTGCCGGGCTTCTCCGAGGGCTTTTTGAATCGGGAGGGGGTTCAAGGGGGGGGCCACGCCGCGGGGCCCCCCCCCAGGCGCCGGCGCCGCGCCTCCCGCCGCGGGGTTTTGCACATTCATTGTTCCAGCGAGCGGCCCCCACGTCATCTCCCGCCGCCGCCGCGCCGCCTGCCGGGACTCCGAGTCCTCATCCTAAACCCAAAACCCCCCCACTTCACACCGGGGGGGGGGTCCCTAAATGATTTTATCCCCCCCCCCAATTTTTTTTCCTGCTTTTTATCCAGGCGGAGCGGCGCGGACGGGTCCCCCAAAATGAAAGTGGATCGGACGAAGCTGAAGAAAACCCCGACGGAGGCGGTGAGTGGGGTCTCCGGGGGGGTTTGGGTTTTTTTTTAGGGTTTTAGGGGGGGTCCTAATGCCTTTTTTTTTTTTTCCCCCCCCCCCCCCCCAGCCCGCCGACTGCCGGGCCCTCATCGAGAAGCTGAAGGCGTGCGGCGACGAGCAGCTGCTGGCCGAGCTGCAGCAGATCAAGACATGGAACATCGGCAAGGTGCGGCCCCCACCCCAAAAAAAACAACGGGGGGGGTGCCTTTAATTACCGGGGGGGGCCCTGAGTTCATCGCGGGGGGGGGGCGCGGCGTTTTGTGTCCCGATTTGGGTCTTTTTTGTGGTTTTTTTTTTTTTTTTTGGGTCCCGATTACTACTCGTGTCCATCCCTGATTTTTATTTAATTTTGCTTTTTTTTCCCCTAAATCCTCCCCAAAATCCTGGCAGAGCCTCTTGTCTCTTGTCTTGGAGCTGCCGAGTTCCCAAATTTGCCATTTGTGACCCCAAATTTTATCGGGGGGGCTCCCTTTTTTCCCCTCACCCCCCCCCCATGAGGCATCCTCGTCATTTTTGCCCCTTTTCACCCTCCTTGGGGCTGCCACAAACCATCCAAATCCCCCATTTTCCCCCAAATTTGGGGGAGGCCACCCTTAATCCCCCCCAAAACCCCTCAGGGACCCATTCCCCTAAAAATCTTTGGGGCACCCTCACCCCATAGATGCTTTTGTGGGGCTTTTCCGTTTGTAATTTTAACTTTGATTTAATTTTTAATCTTTATATGAGCTGGAGGTCACTCCTTTTACCCTAAATCCTCTAAATTTGATGCTGGGAATATTATTTATGCCCAGTTTGATGTTTTTAATGATTCTTTTTTAAATTTTTATTACGTTTTTTTACGGAGAAGGGACAGCATCGGGGTTTTTAACGCAGCCAGAGCAGGGAACGGGCAGCTTTTGGGGCCAAACCAGCTGGAAATGGACGTCTTAAAGTCCACCTAGCTAATTTCGGGGTGCCCCCACCCTTTTTTCTGCCCCCCTTTAGTGCGAGCTGTACCACTGGGTGGATCTCCTGGATCGTTTCGACGGCATCCTGGCGGACGCGGGGCGCACGGTGGAGAACATGTCCTGGCTGCTGGCCTGCGACCGCCCCGAGCGCGAGCAGCTGAAGGCGCTGCTGCTGGCCGTGCTCAACTTCACGGCGCTGCTCATCGAGTACAGCTTCTCCCGGCACCTCTACAGCTCCATCGAGGTGGGCAGCCCCAAAAAAACAACCCCCCGGGGCCGGCGTCATCGCTCCTCCGGTCGATTCCTGTCATTTTGTCATGAGACGGCCACAATTGGCATCTGTTTGAATTCTTTTCTGGTTATTTTCCACGTGTGATGGAGTAGATTGGCATTTGGATGATTGTTTGGCCCATTATTTTTGCGAGTGACACCCAGAATTGTCATCTGTTTGAAAATTTTTCTGGTTATTTCCACGTGTGACAGCCAAAATTGTCATTTATTTCAATTTTTTTCTGGTTATTTCTGTGTGTGAGGGCCAAAATTGTCATTTATTTCAAATTTTTCTGGTTATTTCTGTGTGTGAGGGCCAAAATTGTCATTTGTGTGACTTTTTTCACGATTATTTCTTCGTGTGATGGCCACAATTATCATTCATTTGAATTCTTTTTTGGTTATTTCCACGTGTGATGGCCCAAATTGTCATTTATTTCAATTTTTTCTGGTTATTTCTGTGTGTGAGGGGCAAAATTGTCATTTATTTGACTTTTTTCACGATTATTTCTTCGTGTGATGGCCACGATTATCATTTATTAGAATTTGTTTCTGGTTATTTCCACGTGTGATGGCCCAAATTGTCGTTTATTTCAAATTTTTCTGGTTATTTCTGTGTGCGACAGCCAAAATTGTCATTTGTGTGACTTTTTTCACGATTATTTCTTCGTGTGATGGCCACGATTATCATTTATTTGAATTCTTTTCTGGTTATTTCCACCTGTGATGGCAAAAATTGTCATTTATGTCATTTTTTTCACAATTATTTCTTTGTGTGATGGCCGAAATTGGCATTTATTTGAAAAATTTTCTGGTTATTTCCGCGTGTGACGGTCAGAATTGTCATTTGTTCAATTATATTTCCGATTATTTTTGTAGGTGATACCCATAATTGTCATTTATTCGTTTTTTTCACTATTATTTTTGTGTGTGAGAGCCAAATTTGTCATTTATTTGACTTTTTTTCCCCTATTCCCATGTGTGATGGCCAAAACTGTCACTTATGTGATTTTTTTCACGATTATTTCTTCATGTGAGGGCCAAAATCGTCATCTGTTTGATTTTTTTTTCTGATTATTTCCGCATGTAATGGCCAAAGATATCATTTGTTCGGTTATTTCTCTGATTATTTTTGCAGATAACACCCAAAATTGTCGTTTATTCATTTTTTTCCACTATTATTTGTGTGTATTACAGCCAAATTTGCCATTTAGTTGAGTTTTTTTTTTGGTTATTTCCATGTGTGACAGCCAAAACTGTCATTTGTTCGATTATTTTTCTGATTATTTTTGCAGGTGACACTTAAAATTGTTATTTATTCCTTTTTTTCACTATTATTTATGTGTGTGAGAGCCAAATTTGTCATTTATTTGATGTTTTTCCCTATTATTCCTGTGTGTGGTGGTCAAAATTGTCATTTACGTGATTTTTTTCACGATTAATTCTTCATTTGATGGCCAAAATTGTTATTTATTTGAAAAATTTTCTGGTTATTTCTGTGTGTGTAACGGCCCAAATTGTCATTTGTTCAATTATTTTTGCAGGTAACACTCAAAATTGTCATTTATTTGTTTTTTTTTCACCATTATTTGTGTGTGTGTGACAGCCAAATTCGTCATTTATTTGATTTTTTTCCCTTGTTTCTGCAAATGACAGTGAAAATTATCATTTATTTGATTTTTTTCCCCATTAGATTTGCATGTGAGGGTCAAAATTGTCATTTATTTCATTTTTTCCCCATTGTTTCTGCACATAACAGCCAAAACGGTCATTTATTTAATTGTTTTTTGGATTATTTTTGTAGGTGACACCCAAAATTGTCACTTATTTGATTTTTTTCCTGTTATTTCTGCCCGTGATGGCCCAAATTGTGATTTATTTGATTGTTTTTCTGATTATTTTTGCAGGTTACCTCTGAAATTGTTGTTAGTTTTGATTTCTTTTCCATTTTTTTCCATATTGCATCCAGAATTGTTATTAACTTAATTTTTTTTTTTTTGGGCAACACCCAAAATTGTTACTAATTCCGGTTCCTATTCCCATTTTTTTTGCGTATGGCACCCAAAATTTTTATTATTTTGATTTTTTTCACTTTTTTTGGTGTATGATGCGCAAAACTGTTACTAATTTGAGTTTTTTCTTATTATTTTTGCAGGTGATACCAAAAACTTACTAATTTTTACCCGTTTCCCACTTTTTTTTTGTGGATGACACCCAAAACTGTTATTAATTTGACTTTTTCTCACTTTTTTCTGCAGGTGATATCCAAAATTGTTACTAATTTTGATTTCTTCTCCCTTTTTTTTTTTTTTTTGGCATACGGCACCCAAAATTGTTACTTACTTAATTTTTTTGATTAATTTTTTAGGGCTGACACCTGAAATTGTTACGAATTTGATTTTGCCTCATTTCTTTTGCAGTTGATACCCAAATCCTTACTCATTCTGATTACTTTCCCCCTTATTTTTTTGCGTATGCCATCCAAAATTGTTATTTACTTGTGTTTTTTTCATTATCTTTTTGCGGATTATACCCTAAATTGTTACTAATTTGATTTTTTTCCCATTTTTTTTGCAGGTGACACCCAAAATTATTATTAATTTTACTTTCCTTTTTTTTTTCTGCAGGTGACACCCAAAATCGTTACTCATTTCGATTTCCTTTCCATTTTTTTCAGCGCGCGGCCCCCGAAATCGCTATTTACTTCGTTCTTTTGATCATTTCCTTGCGGCTAACACCATAACGGTCACTAATTTGACTTTTTTTCCCCGTTTTCGCAGCACCTGACGACGCTGCTGGCCTCGTCGGACATGCAGGTGGTGCTGGCCGTGCTCAACCTGCTCTACGTCTTCAGCAAGCGCTCCAACTACATCACGCGCCTCGGCTCCGACAAGCGCACCCCGCTCCTCTCCCGCCTCCAGCACCTGGCCGAGGTGACCCCGGGTGTCCCTTGGGTGTCCCCTGGGTGTCCCCTGTCCCCTGGGTGTCCCCTGGGTGTCCCCGTGCCCCCCTCTCAATTTTTATCCCGTTTTCTTCCCCCCTTTCAGAGCTGGGGCGGCAAGGAGAACGGCTTCGGGCTGGCCGAGTGCTGCCGAGACCTGCACATGATGGTGAGTGGCGCGTCCCTGCTGGCCCCAATTGTGTCCCCAAGCCCCCCGTTGGTGTCCCTAGTCATGGCCCTGACCCAATTCTGTTCCCTTTATTCCCTTTTTCGCTGTTTTTATCATCCTTGGTGGTGTTTTGGGGTTCTTCAACTCAGTTTTGTCACTTTTTTTGGTGTCCTGGGGATTCCTAACCCAATATTTGTCACTTTTCTGGACTTTTGGGGATGCCTAACCCCAATATTTGTCATTTTTCCGGGCTTTTGGGGACCCCTAATCTAATATTTGTCACCCTCGGTGTTTTGGGGACCCCTAACCCCAATATTTGTCACTTTTCCGGGCTTTTGGGGACCCCTAATCGAATACTTGTCACCCTTGATCTTTTGGGGACCCCTAACCCCAATATTTGTCACTTTTCTGGGCTTTTGGGGACCCCTAATCCAATATTTGTCACCCTTGGTGTTTTGGGGACCCCTAACCCCAATATTTGTCACTTTTCTGGGCTTTTGGGGACCCCTAACCCCAATATTTGTCACTTTTCCGGGCTTTTGGGGACCCCTAAACTGATATTTGTCACCCTTGGTGTTTTGGGGACCCCTAACCCCAATATTTGTCACTTTTCCGGGCTTTTGGGGACCCCTAACCCCAATATTTGTCACTTTTCTGGGCTTTTGGGGACCCCAATCCAATATTCGTCACCTTTCTAGGGTTTTGGGGACGCCTAACCCCAATACTTGTCACTTTTCTGGGCCTTTGGGGGCGTCTAACACAGCATTTGTCAGCTTTCTAGGGTTTTGAGGATCCCTAATGCAATATTTGTCATTTTTTCTGGGATTTTGGGGACCCCAAATCCAATATTTAACATTTTTCTGCTATTCTGGGGACCCCTAACACAGTATTTGTCACTTTTGTGGTGTTTTGGGGACCCCTAACCCAATCCTTGTCACTTTTGGGGGCTTTTGGGGAACCCTAACCCAATATTTGTCCCCTTTTTTGGTGTCCCGGGGTCCCCAACCCCCTTTTGGGTCTCTTGGGCCCGATCCTGTCCCCCACCCCACAGCATTTTGGGACCAAACCTTGTCACCCCCATCCCTCATATGCCCCCCCTGGGGATCACAGGGAGGGGACAACCCCCCCCAAATCCCCCAGGGGTCCTCGTTCACCCCATTTTTGTGTCCCCCCCCCTCCAGAAGTACCCCCCCAGCGCCACCACGCTGCACTTCGAGTTCTACGCTGAGCCAGGCACCGAGGTGAAGGTGGACAAACGGGTGAGTGTCCCCAACCCCGGGGGGACCCCCAAAAACGCCCCCCACCCCCAAAAAAACCCCATAACACCCCCATTCCCCCCCCCTTAGGCCACCAGCACCACCCTACACTACATCCACATCGAGCAGCTGGACAAGGTGAGCACCAAAAGGATGACACCGGGGGGTGTCCACGGGCACCCCTTCTTTTTTTTACCCCCCCCATATAATTTTTACCCAATTTACCCTCTTTTTTCTTCATTTCCCCCCCCCCAGATTTCAGAGAGCCCCTCGGAGATCATGGAATCCCTCACCAAGATGTACAGCATCCCCAAGGACAAGCAGGCGAGTCTCGTGGGGGGGGGTCTCCCCCACCTTTTTGGGGACGACACGAGTCACGGGGGGGGGTCCACATGCTCGGACACCCCCTAACGCCCCCCCTTTTGCCCCCCCCCAGATGCTTCTCTTCACCCACATCCGCTTGGCGCACGGTTTCTCCAACCACAAAAAGCGGCTGCAGGCGGTGCAGGCCCGGCTGCACGCCATCTCCATCCTCGGTAGGGGTTAAAAATTGAGGGGAAAGACCCAAAAATGGCAAGTTTGGGGTTTTTTTTTTTGGGGGGGGGGGCCTCCAGGGGGTGACACCTCCACCCTCTGCTTCGCAGTGTACTCCAACGCCTTGCAGGAGTCGGCCAACAGCATCCTGTACAACGGGCTGATCGAGGAGCTGGTGGACGTGCTGCAGATCACCGACAAGCAGCTGATGGTGAGCCCCCAGCCCTTCCCCTTCCCCAAACCCCCCCTTACAGCCTCCTCACGCCCCCCCCAAAATAAATTTAGGACATCAAAGCGGCCTCCCTGCGGACGCTGACCTCCATCGTGCACCTGGAGAGGACCCCCAAGCTCAGCAGCATCATCGACTGCACCGGCACCGCCTCCTACCACGGCTTCCTCCCCGTCCTCGTCCGCAACTGCATCCAAGCCATGATCGGTGGGTCCGCAGGGAGCTCCCGGGGGGGGGTTTTGGGGGGGTACGAACCCTCGCTGACCCCCCCCGTGCTCCCCCCAGACCCCTCCATGGAGCCCTATCCCCACCAGTTCGCCACCGCCCTCTTCTCCTTCCTCTACCACCTGGCCAGCTACGACGCCGGCGGCGAGGCGCTGGTGTCCTGCGGCATGATGGAGGCGCTGCTGAAGGTGGGCAGGACCCCGGGGGGGGCGATTTCGGGTGCCCCCCTTTCTCTTTTTCCTCACCCGCTCATTTATTTTTCCCCCCCCCTCCCCGAAAACAAAGGTGATCAAGTTTTTAGGCGACGAGCAGGACCAGATCACCTTCGTCACGCGCGCCGTGCGGGTGGTGGATCTCATCACCAACCTGGACATGGCGGCCTTCCAGTCGCACAGTGGCCTCTCCATCTTCATCTACCGCCTGGAGGTAGCACCCCCGAGGGGTTTATTTGAGGGAAAAAAGGGTTTTTTTGCTGTTTTTTTGGGGATTTTATGCCCTCCTCGCCCCGCAGCACGAAGTGGACCTGTGCCGCCGCGAGTGCCCCTTCGTCATCAAGCCCAAAGTGCAGCGCCCGGCCGCCGCCGCGCTCCCGGAGGGCGAGGAGATGGAGACGGACATGGAGGGTGAGGAGAGGGGGGCACGAGAACGGGGAGGGGGGGGGGGACGCACCCCAAAAAGCCCCCTCCCTCCCTGAGCCCTCCGCCAACCCCCCCAGTGACGGACGTGGCCATGGAGAGCAGCAGCCCCGGCCCCTCCGCTGCCGAGCCCGCCGTGCCCAGCACCAGCGCCGCCGTGGCCTTGTCCCCGCGCAGCGGTAGGTGACAGAGGGGAGGACGGGGACAACGGGGGCACCGCCGCACCCTAAAAGGGCTGAATCCACCCCAAAATTTCCACCAACCCCTCCAGGAGTCCAGTGCATCCCGCAGCGCGCCGCCCTGCTCAAATCCATGCTGAACTTCCTCAAAAAAGCCATCCAGGACCCGGCTTTTTCCGACGGCATCCGGCACGGTGAGGGGACAGGGACAGCGGGGAGGGGACAGGGACAGCGGGGAGGGGACGCTGGTGGCCGTCCTGACCTCTCTGTCCCCACGCAGTGATGGATGGCTCGCTGCCCACCTCCCTCAAGCACATCATCAGCAACGCCGAGTACTACGGCCCCTCGCTTTTCCTCCTGGGTGAGCACCCCGGGGACGCCGTGTCCCCTCTCTGCCCTTCCTCCCCGTGTCCCTAAACGTCCCAAAATGTCCCTAACCCTCCCCGTTTCTCTCTTTGTGCCGCAGCGACCGAGGTGGTGACGGTCTTCGTGTTCCAGGAGCCTTCCCTCCTCTCCTCCCTGCAGGACAACGGCCTCACCGACGTCATGCTGCACGCGCTGCTCATCAAGGACGTGAGTTTGGGGGCACCCCGTTGGGGTTTCGCACCGTTTCGGGGGCTCCCCTCATCCTTTTTTGGTCCTTTTTTGGTCCTTTTTGGGGTCTCCCTCAGGTGCCAGCCACGCGGGAGGTGCTGGGCTCGCTGCCCAACGTGTTCAGCGCTCTGTGCCTCAACGCCCGCGGGCTGCAGTCCTTCGTGCAGTGCCAGCCCTTCGAGCGCCTCTTCAAGGTGCTGCTCTCCCCCGATTACCTCCCGGCCATGCGCCGCCGACGCAGCTCCGACCCCCTCGGTGAGTCTTGGGGGGGGTCCCCGCGGCCCCAAAAGGGGCTGGGAGGGGGTGGTGGGGTCCAGGAGGTGAGTTTTGGGGGGGAGTTTGGCGCTCGGGGAGCTTGGGGAAGCTTTTTGGGGTGTCCTCGGAGATCAGGGGAGCTTTTTGGGGTGTCCCTTTTTCTTCCTGGAGCTCGGGGAGGCTTTTTGGGGTCTCCCTGGAGTGTGGGGAGCTTTTAGGGGTGTCCCCGGTGCTTTGGGGGGCTTTCTGGGGTCTCCCCGGAGCTTGAGGAGGCTCTTCGGGGTCTCCCCAGAGCTCAGGGAGGCTTTTTGGGGTGCCCCTGGCACTTGGGGGGGCTTTTTGGGGTCTCCCTGGAGCTCAGGGAGGCTTTTTAGGGTCTCCCCGGAGCTCAGGGGAGGCGTTTTGGGGTGGCCCTGGTACTTGGGGGTGCTTTTTGGGGTCTCCCTGTTTCTTCCTGGAGCTTGGGGAGGCTTTTTGGGGTGGCCCTGGTACTTGGGGGGGCTTTTTGGGGTCTCCCTGGAGCTAAGGGGACCATTTTGGGGTCTCCTTGGAGCTCAGGGAAGCGTTTTGGGGTCTCCCTGGAGCTCAGGGAGGCTTTTTGGGGTGTCCCCAGTGCTTTGGGGGGCTTTTTGGAGTCTCTCTGGAGCTCAGGGGAGGATTTTGGGGTCTCCCTGGAGCTCAGGGAGGCTTTTTGGGGTGGCCCTGGTGCTTTGGGGTTTTTTTTGGGGTCTCCCTGGAGCTAAGGGGACCATTTTGGGGTCTCCCTGGAGCTCAGGGGAGCATTTTGGGGTCTCTGCGAAGCTTGAGGAGGCTTTTTGGGATGGCCCCAGAGCATGGGGAGGCTTTTTGGGGTCTCCCTGGAGCTCGGGGAGGCTTTTTGGGGTCTCCCTGGAGCTCGGGGAGGCTTTTTAAGGTCTCCCTGGAATTCAGGGGAGGCTTTTTGGGTTCTCCCTGGAGCTCGGGGAGGCTTTTTGGGGTCTACCTGGAGTGTGGGGAGGCTTTTTAGGGTCTCCCTGGAGCTCGGCGGGGCATTTTGGGGTCTCCCTGGAGCTCAGGGGAGCATTTTGGGGTCTCCCTGGAGCTCAGGGAGGCTTTTTAGGGTCTCTCCGGAGCTCACGGGAGGCTTTTTGGGTTCTCCCTGGAGCTCAGGGGAGGCTTTTTGGGGTCTTCCTGGAGCTTCGGGTGGCTTTTTGGGTTGTCCCTGTTTGTCCCCGGAGCTCAGGGAGGCTTTTTGGGGCGGCCCTGACACTTGGGGGTGCTTTTTGGGGCTCCCCCGAGCCCGTTTCAACCCCATTTCCACCCCATTTCCCAGGCGACACCGCCTCCAACCTGGGCAGCGCCGTGGACGAGCTGATGCGGCACCAGCCCACCCTCAAAACCGACGCCACCACTGCCATCATCAAGGTCTGTGGGGTGCCTGGGGGGGTCACCCCAAAATCCTTCCACCCCCCCGAACCCCAAATTGCCCCAAAAACCCCAAATTGCCCCCAAAACCCTCGACTTTTTACTATATCTACCCCAAAACCCTTGATTTTTTTTTGTACCCGAACCCGGATCCTTTTCTGTCTGCCCCCCCAAACCCCGACCCTTTTCTTTCTGCCCCTAAATCCCCCACATTTTTCTGCCCCCCCCCCCAGGAATCCCGTGACCCTTTTCTGCCCCCCCAACCTCGTGCCCCTTTTCTGCCCCCCCCAAATCCCCAACATTTTTCTCTCCCCCTATATCCTAACCCTTTTTTGTGCCCCCCCAATCCCAACTCTTTTTTCTGCCCCCCCCAAATCCCAAACCCTTTTCTGCCCCCCCCCAAATCCCCAACCTTTTTTTGCCCCCCCCAAATCCCCAACATCTCTCCCCCCCCATTTCCCAACTCTTTCCTGCTGCCCCCCCCATTTCCCAACCCTTTTTTGCCCCCCCCATTTCCCAACCCTTTTCTGTCCCCCCCCCAAATCCCCAACCTTTTTCTGCCCCCCCCAAATCCCCAACCCTTTTCTGCCCCCCCCAAATCCCCAACCCTTTTTTTGCCCCCCCAAATCCCCAACATTTCTCCCCCCATTTCCCAACCCTTTTCTGCCACCCCCCCGAATCCCTAACCCTTTTTTTTACCCCCCAAATCCCAACATTTCCCCCCCCCATTTCCCAACCCTTTTCCACCTCCCCAAATCCCCTAAATTCCCCCCCCCTTTAATTTCCCAACCCTTTTCTACCCCCCCAACCCCTTTTTTTTCCTCCTTCTCTCCCCCCAACTTATTTCCACACCCCCCCAACTTATTTTTGTGCCCCCCCAACTTATTTTTGTGCCCCCCCAACTTATTTTTGTGCCCCCCCCGGCAGCTTTTGGAGGAAATCTGCAGCCTGGGCCGGGACCCCAAATACATCTGCCAGAAACCCTCGATGCAGAAGGCGGACGGCACGGCCGCCGCGCCCCCCCCGCGCTCCCCCCACGCCGCCGAGGAGGCGTCGAGTGAGGATGAGGAGGAGGAAGAGGTGCAGGCCATGCAGAGCTTCAGCGCCACGCAGCAGAGCGAGGCCGAGCCCAGCCAGCAGTGAGTTTTGCCCCAAAATGTGTTTATTTTTTTTGGGGGGGGGACACTTAATAGGGTCAGAGGCCTTATTTTGGTGTCCCCCCCTCGTCCTTGTTTTTTTTTAGGGTGGTGGGCACGGAGGAGCGCATCCCCATCCCGCTGATGGACTACATCCTCAATGTGGTGGGTTGGGGGGGCTTTTTGGGGGGGTGTGGGGGGGATTTGGGGGGTGTGGGGGGGATTTTGGGGGGTGTGAGGGGGCTTTGGAAGGGCACAAGGGGGATTTGAGGGATGTGGGGGGGGATTTCGGGGGGTGTGGGGGGGATTTGGGGGCCACAAGGGGGATTTGAGGGATGCGGGGGGGGATTTGGGGGGCCACAAGGAGGATTTGGGGGGGTGTGGGGGAGATTTGGGGGGGCACAAGGGGGATTTGAGGGGTGTGGGGGATTTGAGGGGTGGGGCGGGGGATTTGGGGGGGCACAAGGGGGATGTGGGGGAGATTTGGGGGGGCACAAGGGGGATTTGGGGGGTGTGGGGGGGATTTGGGGGGCACAAGGAGGATTTGAGGGATGTGGGGGGGGATTTGGGGGGGCACCAGGGGGATTTGGGGGTGGGGGGGCAAATTTGGGGAATGGGGAAGGGGTTTGGGGGATGCGGAGGGGGTTTTAGGGGGACTGGGGGGTGGTTTTGGGGGCACGGAGGGGGTTTTAGGGTCATGGGGGGGCAGGAAGGTGATTTGGGGGTAAAAGAAGGGTTTTGGGGGCATGGAGGGGGTTGGGGATGGGAAAGGTTTTTTAGGGGGACGTGGAGGTTTGGGGGGGGGACGTGGATTTGGGGAAAAGGAAGGGGTTTTGGGGGGGGCACGGAGAGGGTCTTGGGGGGGGCACAGAGGGGTTTGGGGCCATTTGGGGTCATGGGGAGATGGGGAGGGCTTCTGGGGTGCGTAGGGGGAATTTTGGGGGGGGCACGGGATTGGGAATTTAGGGGGGGTTGTGGTGCGTAGGGGGATTTTTTTTTAGGGGGGGGGGACAGGGATTTAGGGAAATAGGGGATTTTGGGGGCATGGAAGGGGGATTTCGGGGTCTGGGCATAGAGGGGGGGATTTTGGGGGCCGCGGAGCGGCTTTTTGGGGTCACAGAGAGCTCTGGAGCCCCCTTAACCCCAATTTTTTTTGTTTTTTTCCCCCCCCCCCAGATGAAATTCGTGGAGTCGATCCTGAGCAACAACACGACGGACGACCACTGCCAGGAATTCGTGGCTCAGCGGGGGCTGCGCCCCCTCGTCACCATCCTGGGGCTCCCCAACCTCCCCGTCGACTTCCCCACCTCGGCCGCCTGCCAGGCGGTGGCCGGGGTCTGCAAATCCATCCTGGTAGGGCTGGGGGGGGGGCCACGGACCCCCCCCTTGGGATTAAATTAAAGGGGACGGGGCGAGGAGGGAGTGGGGAGGGGGGATGTGGGGTTTGGAGGGGAAAAAAGGATGAGGATATGGGGGAAAAATGGGGGGTGGGGGGGGTAAATATGGGGAAATGGGGGGTGGGGGGGGATTAAATAACTGGGGGGGGGATTAAATATGTGTGGGGGGAGAAATTAGGGTATGGGGGGGGAATTAAATACCTGGGGGGGGGAAATAGGGAATGGGAGGGGAGAAATAGGGTATGGGGGGGAATTAAATACCTGGGGGGGGAGAAATGGGGTATGGGGGGGGGAATAAATACCAGGAGATGGGGAAAAATGGGGTATGGGGGGGGAGAAATAGGGTATGGGGGGGGATTAAATACCTGGGGGGGGAGAAATGGGGTATGGGGGGGAATTAAATGCCAGGAGATGGGGAAAATGGGGTATGGGGGAAATAAATATCAGGAAGGGGGGGGGGAATAGTGTTTAGGGGGAAAAGATGGGTAGGGGAGGAAAATAGACAATTTTGGGGAGGTACATAGGGTAGGGGAGGAAAATGAAGACTTTTGGGGGGGAAAGATGGGGTAGGGGAGGAAAATAAATTGTATTTTGGGGAAAAAGACGGGGTATGGGAGGAAAATTAATGGTATTTTGGGGGGGAAGATAGGGTAGAGGAGGAAAATAAAGACTTTTTTGGGGGGGAAGATGGGGTAGAGAAGGAAAATAAATGGTATTTTGGGAGGAAGATAGGGTAGGGGAGGAAAATAAATGGTATTTTTGGGGGGAAGATAGGGTAGAGGAGGAAAATAGACAGTTTTGGGGAGGAAAATAGGGTAGGGGAGGAAACTAAAGACTTTTTGGGGGGGGAAGATGGGATAGGGAAGGAAAATAAATGGTATTTTTGGGGGGAAGATAGGGTATGGGAGGAAAATAAATGGTATTTTGGAGAGGAAGATAGGGTAGGGGAGGAAAATAAATGGTATTTTTGGGGGAAAAGATGGGGTAGGGGAAGAAAATAAATGGTATTTTGGGGAAAAAGATGGGGTATGGGAGGAAAATAGACAATTTTGGAGAGGGAAATGAGGTAGGAGAGGAAAATAAAGACTTTTTTGGGGGAGAAGATGGGGTAGGGAAGGAAAATGCACACTTCTGGGGAGGGAAATAGCCTCCAGGAGGAAAACAAACCCCGCGAAGAGGAGAACCAAACCCTGGGGGTGGGTCGGACGGGGGTCCAGGGAGGCAGACGGGGGTCCCACGGGGCTCGAAACCCCCGTGCCGAGATCCCAGCTCCTTTTTTTCCCCTCCCAGACCCTGTCCCACGAGCCCAAGGTGCTTCAGGAGGGCCTGCTGCAGCTGGACGCCGTGCTGTCAGCCCTGGAGCCCCTGCATCGCCCCATCGAGGCTCCGGGGGGCTCGGTGCTGCTGCGGGAGCTGGCGGGGGCCGGCAGCGTCCCCGATGCCACCCTCTCGGCCCAAGCCACCCCCCTGCTGCACGCCCTGACGGCCGCCCACGCCTACATCATGATGTTCGTCCACACCTGCCGCGTGGGGCAGGTAGGCAGGGCTTTTTTTGGGGCGAAAAAGGGGAGTTTTGGGTGCGCGCCGGCAGCTATTCCGTATTTTTTTTTAATTTTTTTTTTTTTTTCCTCTCTTTTTCAGAGCGAGATCCGGGCCATCTCGGTGAACCAGTGGGGCTCGCAGCTGGGGCTGAGCGTGCTGGGGAAGCTGAGCCAGCTCTACTGCTCGCTGGTGTGGGAGAGCACCGTGCTGCTGTCCCTCTGCACCCCAAATAGGTGAGGGGGGGGGCACCCGGGAGGGGGCTGGGGGGGCAGGGGGCACCCAGGAGGGGTTTGGGGGGTGTTATGGGGGGACTGGGGGCACCCAGGAGGGGTTTTGGGGGGACAGGGAGCACCCAGGAGGGGTTTTGGGGGGACAGGGGCCATCCAGGAGGGGTTTTGGGGGAGCAGGAGGCACCCAGGAGGGGTCTGGGGGGTGTTTTGGGGGCACAGGATGTACCCAGGAGGGATTTTGGGGGTCAGGGGGCACCCAGGAGGGGTTTTGGGGGGACAGGGGGCACCCAGGAGGGGTTTTGGGGGGACAGGGGCCACCCAGGAGGGATTTTGGGGGAGCAGGGGGCACCCAGGAGGGGTTTTGGGGGGGTTTTGGGGGGCCTGGGGGCACCCAGGAGGGGTTTGGGGGTGTTACGGGGAGACAGGGGGTACCCAGGAGGGGTTTAGGGGGGGTTTTGGGGGTGTCAGGGGGCACCCAGGAGGGGTTTTGGAGGGCAGGGGTCACCCAGGAGGGGTTTTGGGGGGACAGGGGGCACCCAGGAGGGGTTTTGGGGGGACAGGGGCCACCCAGGAGGGGTTTTGGGGGGACAGGGGGCACCCAGGAGGGGTCATGGGGGGGTTTTGGGGGGCCAGGGGACACCCAGGAGGGGTCTGGGGGGTGTTTTGGGGGAGCAGGGGGTACTCAGAAAGGGTTTGGGGGATCAGGGGGCACCCAGAAGGGGTCTGGGGGGTGTTTTGGGGGGCAGGGGGCACCCAGGAGGGGTTTTGGGGGGCAGGGGGGTACCCAGAAGGGATCTGGGGGTGTTTTGGGGGCACAGGGGGCACCGGGGAGGGGTCTGGGGGGTATTTTGGGGGGTCAGGGGGCACCCAGGAGGGGTTCGGGGTGGGGGGGTGGGTGAAGACCCCCCCTTTAAAATATCCCCCCCCACACCTTTTGGGCTTCCTTCCTGGGTGCTCCAGCTCTGCGGGTCCCCCCCACCAAACAGGGGGGGGACACCCCAAATCTGGGGGGGCCCCCCCTTTGCTGGGGGGCACCCCACTGACCCCCCCACCCCCCAAATTTTTTTTTTTTAGCCTCCCCCCCGGCTGCGAATTCGGGCAGGCCGACATGCAGAAACTGGTCCCAAAAGAGGAAAAGGCGGCCCCCAGCCCCCCCCAGGGGGGCAAACGAGCGGGTAAGCGACCCGGGGGGGGTGCTTAGAGACCCCCACCCTTTATGGGGGGGGTCCCAAACCTTTCTAAACCCCTTTTTTCCAGAAGGAGAAGCCGAGGGGCCGGGCCCCGAGCCCCCCGCCCAGGGGCTGCTGGAGGGGATGGGGTTGGACAGCGAGGCGCTGGCCCCCATGGAGACGGACGAGCCCAGCGCCGCCGACCCTAAAAGCAAAGCCAAAATCACCCCGGCCATGGCCGCACGCATCAAGCAGATCAAGCCCCTCCTGTCGGGTGAGGGGGGGTCCCCGAAATCGATGGGGGGGGTCCCCGAAATCAAGGGGGGGCCCTAATGTTAAGGGGAGGGCCCTGATGTTAAGGGGAGGTGACTGCGGTCCTATAGTGGGAGGTTTTGGGGGCACAGAGGGGAGGGGGGGATTTTTGGGGTCTCACGGTGGGGGGGGGGGGCATTGGGGTGTCCCCTGTTATGGGGAGGGGGGGAAGGAGAGAGTGGGGGTCCCCAAAATGGGGTGGGATCCCCAAAAATGTAAGGAGGGAGCCCAGATTTTGGGGTACAGCTCAATGGAGGTCAATAGGGGCTCACCAGGGGGGTGTTTGGGGTGGAGAGGAGACCCTGGGGTCCCCAAAACTGAAGGGGGGAGCTCAGATTTTGGGGTGCAACTCAATGGAGGTCAACGATGGCTCACTATAGACGGGTTTGGGATGGAGAGGAGACCCTGGGGTCCCCAAAACTGAAGGGGGGAGCCCAAATTTTGGGGTACAACTCAACGGAGGCCAACAGGGACTCACCGTAGGTGGGTTTGGGGTGGAGAGGAGACGCTGGGATCCCAAAAAATGCAAGGAAGGAGCCCAAATTTTGGGTTACAGCTCAACGGAGACCAACAGGGACTCACCATGGGTGGGTTTGGGATGGAGAGGAGACTTTGGGGTTCCCAAAACTGAAGGGGGGAGCCCAAATTTTGGGTTCCAACTCAACGGAGGCCAACAGGGACTCACCGTGGGTGGATTTGGGGTCGAGCGGATCCCTCGGGGTGCACCCTTAGGTTTCGGGGTGCGGACGGGACCCCCCCCCCATCCAACGCAACCGTGTCTCCCCCTTGCCCCCCAGCCTCGTCGCGGCTGGGCCGGGCTCTGGCGGAGCTTTTTGGGCTGCTGGTGAAGCTGTGCGTGGGCTCCCCGGTGCGGCAGCGCCGCAGCCACCACGCCGCCAGCGCCGCGCCCGCCCCCACGCCCGCCGCCCGCGCCACCGCCTCCGCCCTCACCAAGCTGCTGACCAAGGGGCTGAGCTGGCAGCCGCCCCCCTACACCCCCACCCCCCGCTTCCGGTGAGCCGCAGGGGGCGGGGCTTGGATGGGTGGGGTCAGTGGGAGGGGCGGGGTTTGGGTGGGTGGGGTTGGGGAGGGGTGGGGTCAAGGGAAGGGTTGGGTTTGGGGGAATGGGGTAGGTGGAAGGGGTGGAGTCAATGGGAAGGGGTGGGGCTTGATGGGGTGGAGTCAGTGGAAGGGGTGTGGCTTTAGTGGGTGGGGTCAATGGAAGGGGTGGGGCTTGAGTGGGTGGGGTTGGGGAGGGGTGGGGTCAAGGGAAGGGTTGAGCTTGGGGTGGGGTTGGGTAGGTGGAAGGGGTGTGGTCAGTAGGAAGGGGCGGGGCTTGAGTGGGTGGGGTCAGTGAAAGGGGTGGGGCTTCAGTGGGAGTGGTCAATGGAAGGGGTGGGGCTTGAGTGGGTGGGGTTGGGGAGGGGTGGGGTCAAGGGAAGGGTTGAGCTTGGGGGAATGGGGTAGGTGGAAGGGGTGGAGTCAATGGGAAGGGGCGTGGCTTGAGTGGGTGTGGTCAGTGAAAGGGGTGGGGCTTCAGTGGGAGTGGTCAATGGAAGGGGTGGGGCTTGGGTGGGTGGGGTTGGGGAGGGGTGGGGTCAAGGGAAGGGTTGAGGTTGGGGTTGCGTAGGTGGAAGGGGTGGAGTCAATGGGAAGGGGCGTGGCTTGAGTGGGTGTGGTCAGTGAAAGGGGTGGGGCTTCAGTGGGGGTGGTCAATGGAAGGGGTGGGGCTTGGGTGGGTGGGGTTGGGGAGGGGTGGGGTCAAGGGAAGGGTTGAGCGTTGGGTTGGTTGAAGGTGTGGAGTCAATGGGAAGGGGCGGGGCTTGATGGGGTGGAGTCAGTGGAAGGGGTGTGGCTTGGGTGGGTGGGGTTAGTGGAAGGGGCGGGGCTTGAGTGGGTGGGGTTGGGGAGGGGCGGGGTCAAGGAAGGGTTGGGCTGGTGGAAGGGGTGGAGTCAATGGGAAGGGGCGGGTCTTTAGTGGGCGGGGTCAACAGAAGGGGCGTGGCTTGGGTCTATAAAGGGGAGGGGTCAATGTAGGCTTGGGGGCGGAGCCATCAGGCTTGTGGGCGGGGCCAGCGAGGGGGTGGAGCTTCACACTGCTCCCCCTAGCACCAAGGGATGGCTCTCAACTCAACCCCCATCCAATGGGATGGGGCGTGGTCAATGGGGGTGTGGCCAAAGGGGGCATGACCAATGGGTTGTGGGCGTGTCCAAGGGCTGTGTGGGCGTGGCCTCACCCTCTGGCCCCGCCCCCAGGCTGACCTTCTTCATCTGCTCGGTGGGCTTCACGTCCCCGATGCTGTTCGACGAGCGCAAGTTCCCGTACCACCTCATGCTGCAGAAATTCCTCTGCTCCGGCGGCCACAACGCCCTCTTCGAGTAAGCCCCCCCCCCTTAAATCCCCCCAAATCTCCCCAAAAAATCCCCCCAAATCCCCCCAAAAAATCCTTTATTTCAAGGTAAGGTCTCCACGACTCCCCCTTCTCCCCCTTTTTCTTTTCTCCCCCTTTTTCTTTCTTTTCTCCCCCTTTTTCTTTCTTTTCTCCCCCTTTTTCTTTCTTTTCTCCCCCTTTTTCTTTCTTTTCTCCCCCTTTTTCTTTCTTTTCTCCCCCTTTTTCTTTCTTTTCTCCCCCTTTTTCTTTCTTTTCTCCCCCTTTTTCTTTCTTTTCTCCCCCTTTTTCTTTCTTTTCTCCCCCTTTTTCTTTCTTTTCTCCCCCTTTTTCTTTCTTTTCTCCCCCTTTTTCTTTCTTTTCTCCCCCTTTTTCTTTCTTTTCTCCCCCTTTTTCTTTCTTTTCTCCCCCTTTTTCTTTCTTTTCTCCCCCTTTTTCTTTCTTTTCTCCCCCTTTTTCTTTCTTTCCTCCCCCTTTTTCTTTCTTTCCTCCCCCTTTTTCTTTCTTTCCTCCCCCTTTTTCTTTCTTTCCTCCCCCTTTTTCTTTCTTTCCTCCCCCTTTTTCTTTCTTTTCTCCCCCTTTTTCTTTCTTTTCTCCCCCTTTTTCTTTCTTTCTCCCCCTTTTTCTTTTCCTCCCCCTTTTTCTTTCCTTTCTCCCCCTTTCTTTTCTCCCCCTTTTTTTTCCTCCCCCTTTTTTTTTCTTTCTCCCCGTTTTTCTTTCTTTCTCCCCCTTTTTTTTCCTTCTCCCCCTTTTTTTTTTCTCTCTTTTTTTCTTTTTTTCTCCCCCTTTTATTTTTCTCCCCCTTTTTTCTCCCCCCTTTTTTCTTCTCCCCCTCTTAACCCCCTTTTTTCTCCCCCCAGGACCTTCAACTGGGCTCTCTCCATGGGGGGCAAGGTGCCGGTGGCCGAGGGGCTGGAGCACCCCGAGCTCCCCGACGGCACCGGGGAGTTCCTGGACGCGTGGCTGATGCTGGTGGAGAAAATGGTCAACCCCAGCACCGTGCTCGAGTCCCCCCACGCCCTCCCCGCCAAAGCCCCCGGCCACGGCCAGCCCCATTTCAGCGCCCTGCGCTTCCTCGTCGTCACCCAAAAGGTCTGGAGAAGTTTTGGGGGGCCCCCGGGAGGTTTTTTGGGGGGATTTGTGGTGATTTGGGATTCCCCGGGGCGATTTGGGATTCCCCGGGGTGATTTGGGGGGGGAGCTGTAGGGGTTGGTGGTTCCCCGTGTAGGTTTTGGGGCACCCTGAGGAGGTTTGGGGGGCCCCATGGGGATTTAGGGGTGCCCCACAGACGTTTTGGGGGGACCTATAGAGGTTGGTGTCCCCCCCAGCCCCCTTTAACCCCCTTTTAACCCCCCTTTAACCCCCTTTAACCCCTAATAACCCCCTTTTAATCCCCTTTAACCCCCTTTAACCCCCCTTTTAACCCCCCTTAACCCCCTTTAGCCCCCTTTTAACCCCTTTTAACCCCCCTTAACCTCCCTTCAACCCCTTTCAACCCCTAATAACCCCCCTTTTAACCCCTTTAACCCCCCTTTTAACCCCTTTCAACCCATAATAACCCCCTTTTAACCCCCTTTTAACCCCCCTTAACTCCCTTTAACCCCTTTTAACCCCCCTTTTAACCCCTTTAACCCCCTTTAACCCCCTTTTAACCCGTTTCAACCCCCTTTTTAACCCTCTTTAACCCCCTTTAACCCCTAATAACCCCCCTTTCAACCCCTAATAACCCCTTTTACCCCCTTTAACTCCCCAATAACCCCCCTTTAACCCCCTTCACCCCCTAATAACCCCCCAATAACCCCCTATTTACCCCCCAATAACCCCCTTTAACCCCTTTTAACCCCTAATAACCCCCCTTTCAACCCCTAATAACCCCTTTTACCCCCTTTAACTCCCCAATAACCCCCCTTTAACCCCCTTCACCCCCTAATAACCCCCCAATAACCCCCTATTTACCCCCCAATAACCCCCTTTAACCCCTTTTAACCCCCCTAGCCCCCCCTTTCACCCCCTTTCACCCCCTTTCACCCCCTTTCACCCCCTTTCACCCCCTTTCACCCCCTTTCACCCCCTTTCACCCCCTTTCACCCCCTTTCACCCCCTTTCACCCCCTTTCACCCCCTTTCACCCCCTTTCACCCCCTTTCACCCCCTTTCACCCCCTTTCACCCCCTTTCACCCCCTTTCACCCCCAATAACCCCCCAATAACCCCCCAATAACCCCCCAATAACCCCCCAATAACCCCCCAATAACCCCCCAATAACCCCCCAATAACCCCCCAATAACCCCCCTTTCCCCCCCTTTAACCCCTTCTTTTTGTCGTTTTTCCCCCCTTTTCCAGGCAGCCTTCACCTGCATCAAGCAGCTGTGGAACCGGCGGCCGCTGAAGGTGTACGGGGGCCGCATGGCCGAGTCGATGCTGGCCATCCTGTGCCACATCCTGCGCGGGGAGCCCCTCATCCGCGAGCGCCTGGGCCGCGAGCGCGAGGGGCCGCGGGGCGAGGACGAGGCGGGGGGCGAGGAAGGGGGCCCCCGCCGCGAGCCGCAGGTCAACCAGCAGCAGCTGCAGCAGGTGGGAGCCCGAAAACTGGGGGGGGAAGAATTGGGGTGGCCACGACCCTTTTCCCCAAAAAAAACCCTTTTCCCTTTTCCCCAAAAAAAACCCTTTTCCCTTTTCCCCAAAAAACCCTTTTCCCTTTTCCCCAAAAAACCCTTTTCCCCCCAAAAAAAAAAAAAAAAAAAGCTTTTTCCTTTTCCCAAAAAAAAACTTTTTCCCTTTTCCCCAAAAAAAACTTTTCCCTTTTCCCCCAAAAAAACATTTTTCCTTTATCCCCCAAAAAAACTTTTCCCCCAAAAAATCATTTTCCCTTTTCCCCAAAAAGCCCTTTTTCCTTTTCCCCCCCAAAAAGCCCTTTTTCCTTTTCCCCCCAAAAAGCCCTTTTTCCTTTCCCCCAAAAAGCCCTTTTTCTTTTTCCCCCAAAAAGCCCTTTTTCTTTTTCCCCCAAAAAGCCCTTTTTCTTTTTCCCCCAAAAAGCCCTTTTTCCTTTCCCCCAAAAAGCCCTTTTTCTTTTTCCCCCAAAAAACCCTTTTTCCTCTTTTCCCCCAAAAAACCCTTTTTCCTCTTTCCCCAAAAAAAACTTTTCCTTTTTCCCTCAAAAAAACCTTTTCCCTTTTCCCCAAAAAACCCTTTTTCCAAAAAAAAAAAACACTTTTTCCCCCAAAAAAACTTTTCCATTTTCCCCAAAAAACCTTTTCTCTTTTCCCCGAAAAGCTATTTTCATTTTTCCCCTAAAAAGCCCTTTTTCCTTTTTCCCCCAAAAAACCCTTTTTCCCCAAAAAACCCTTTTTCTTTTTCCCCTGGAGCCTCTTTTTCCTTTTTTCCCCAAAAAGCCTTTTTCTCTTTTTCCCCCCAAAGCCCCTTTTTCCCAAAAAACAAAAACAAAAACAAAAAAGGGGCTTTTTTGCCCTTTTTCCCCCTCTCCCCCAGCTGATGGACATGGGCTTCTCCCGGGAACACGCCATGGAGGCGCTGCTCAACACCAACACCATGGAGCAAGCGACCGAATATCTCCTCACCCACCCCCCTCCCCTCATGGGGGGCGTCGTGCGGGTAAGGACGGGGCGTGACACCCCCCAAAAAATGTCCCAGACCCCCCCCAACCCCTCACGACCCCCCCTTGTCCCCCCCAGGACCTCAGCATGTCGGAGGAGGACCAGATGATGCGCGCCATCGCCATGTCCCTGGGCCAGGACATCCCCATGGACCAGCGGGCCGAATCCCCCGAGGTAATGGGGCCAAAGACCCCCCAATCTTTGGGGTGGGAGCCCCACGGTGCCATTTCCCCCCCCCCAGCACCCCCATTTTGCCCCTCGCATCCCTCTTTCGTGTCCCCACGTCCCCATTTTGCAGCCCTGTGTCGTTATCTTGTCCCCCCCATCCCGGTCTCGGGTCCTAAATCCCTATTTTGTGTCCCAAAATCCCCAGTTTGCCCCATTTGTCCCCGTTTTGTGACCCTACATCCCCATCTTGCCCCATATGTCCCTGTTTTGTGCTCCCACATCCCCAACTTGCCCTATAAATCCCTATTTTGTGTCCCCACATCCCCAATTTGCCCCATATGTCCCCGTTTTGTGTCCCCACATCACCAACTTGCCCCATTTGTCCCCATTTTGCCCCATTTGCCCCATTTGTCCCCACCTCCCCTAATAACCCCCATTTTCCCTCCCCACGCCCCCACCTCCCCCAATAACCCCCATTTTTCGTCCCTACTCCCCCCATTTTTCATTCCCACACCCCCACCTCCCCCAATAACCCCAATTTTTTGCCCTCACCTCCCCCAATAACCCCCATTTCCCTCCCCACACCCCCACCTCCCCCAATAACCCCAATTTTCCCTCCCCACGCCCCCACCTCCCCCAATAACCCCCATTTTTCACCCCCACCTCCCCCAATAACCCCCATTTTCCATCCCCACACCCCCACCTCCCCCAATAACCCCCAATTTTTGCCCCCACCTCCCCCAATAACCCCCATTTTTTGCCCCCACCTCCCCCAATAACCCCCCATTTTCCCTCCCCACACCCCCACCTCCCCCAATAACCCCCATTTTTCCTCCCCATGCCCCCCATTTTTCATTCCCACACCCCCACCTCCCCCAATAACCCCCATTTCCCTCCCCATGCCCCCACCTCCCCCAATAATCCCCAATTTTCACCCCCACCTCCCCAAATACCCCCCCATTTTTCATCCCCACACCCCCACCTCCCCCAATAACCCCCATTTTTCACCCCCACCTCCCCCAACACCCCCCATTTTCCCTCCCCACACCCCCACCTCCCCCAATAACCCCCATTTTTCACCCCCACCTCCCCCAATAACCCCCAATTTTTCCCCCCACCTCCCCCAACACCCCCCATTTTCCCTCCCCACCCCCCCCCCACCCCCCAAATTCCCCTCCCCACCTCTCACCCCTTCGCCTCCCCTTCCACCGCAGGAGGCCGCCTGCCGCAAGGAGGAAGAGGAGCGGCGCGCCCGCGAGCGCCAGGAGGAAGAGGAGGCCAAGTGCCTGGAAAAATTCGAGGGGGCCGAGCCCCTGGAACCCGCCGAGCTGCTGGCCTTCACCGACACCATGCTGCCCGGCTGCTCCCAGCTCCTCGACGAGCTCCCCGACACCGTCTACCGCGTCTGCGACCTCATCATGACGGCGGTCAAGCGCAACGGGGCCGCCTACCGCGACTCCATCCTCAAGCAGGTGGTCAAACAGGTAAAAAAAAATTTAAAAAAAAAATTAAAGGAGCTCGGTGATGCCCCTCCGGCTCCTCTCCCCAACCCCGGTTGAATTTTGGAGGTGTGGGAAGCCGCCGACGTCCTCATCAAGGCGGCGCTGCCGCTCACCACCAGCGACACCAAGACGGTGTCGGAGTGGATCAGCCAGATGGCCACGCTGCCCCAGGCCTCCAACCTGGCCACCCGCATCCTGCTCCTCACGCTGCTCTTCGAGGTGAGTCTTTTTTTATTTTTTTTGGGGTGGGGAAGTGCGTTTTGGGGTCTCCCGGCGTTTTTTGGGGCGTTGGGATGACGCGCGGCGCGTTGCGAGCGCTCAACCGTTGGGTCAATGTTGGCAGCGTCTTCCCAAAGCTTTAAAATCCAGCTTTATGAACCCAAACCTGGTGTTTTTGGGGTGAAAAGGGATTGTAGGTTTTGGAGGGGGGTGTCCCCAACACGTGGTGCCCCCCCTTGACCTGTGCAGGAGCTGAAGTTGCCGTGAGCGTTATGATGACGCGCAACGCGTTGCGTCAACGTTGGCGGCATCTTCCCAAAGCCCTAAAATCCAGCTTTATGAACCCAAATCTGGTGTTTTTTGGGGGAAAAAGGGATTGTAGGTTTTGGAGGGGGGTGTCCCCAACACCTGGTGCCCCCCCCTTGACCTGTGCAGGAGCTGAAGGTGCCACGCACGTTAGGATGTCGCAAAATGCGTTGCGTCAACATTGGTGGCGTCTTCCCAAAGTTCTAAAATCCAGCTTTATGAACCCAAATTTGGTGTTTTTGGAGTGAAAAGGGATTGTAGGTTTTGGAGGGGGGTGTCCCCAATGCCTGGTGCCCCCCCCTTGACCCATACAGGAGCTGAAGCTGCCGTGCGCCCGCGTGGTGGAGTCGAGCTGCGTGCTGGACGTCCTCATCAAGCTGCTGGAGGTGGTGCAGCCCTGCCTGCAAGCTGCCAAGGAGCACAAGGAGGTGCAGACCCCCAAGTAAGGACCCCCCCACACCTCCCTGGACCCCCCCAAATCCCTCGGTGCCCCCCCCTCAACCTCCTTTCTGCGTGTGTCCCCCCCCCAAGGTGGATCACCCCCGTCCTGCTGCTCATCGACTTCTACGAGAAGACGGCCGTGTCCTCCAAGCGCAGGGCGCAGATGAATAAGGTGGGGGCGTCCCGGGGGGGCCACACGGTGTTGGGGGGGGGCTACGTGGGAATGCAAGGCCCTGGGGAGGGATTTGGGGCTTTTATTTTTATGGGGGGGGCGGTGTGGGACAATGTGGGGCTTTTGTTCTAGCGGGGGGATGCGGAGATTTAGTTTTAGGGGGGGTATGAAGGATTTTGGGGGGGGTGTAAGGGGTTTTAGGGGAAATATAAAGGATTTTGGGGCAGTGTAAGGGTTTTTGGGGGCGGATATAAAGGACTTGGGGGTGTGTAAGGGATTTGAGGGGGTGTATAAGGGATTTTAGAAGGGATATAAGAGATTTAGGGGTATATAAGGAATTTTGGGGGGGATATAAGGGATTTTAGAGGGGATGTAAGAGATTTAGGGGTATATAAGAAATTTTGGGGGGGATATGAGGGATTTGGGGGGATGTATAAGGGATTTTATGGGGATATGAAAGATTTGGGGGGTGTATAAGGGATTTTAGAGGGGATATAAAGGATTTGGGGGGTTGTAAGGGGTTTTAGGGGGGATATAAAGGATTTAGGAGTATATAAGGGATTTTGGGGGGGATATGAGGGATTTGGGGGGGTGTATAAGGGATTTTAGAGGGGATATAAGAGATTTAGGGGTATATAAGCAATTTTGGGGGGATATAAAGGATTTTGGGGGGGTATATAAGGGATTTTAGAGGGGATATGAAGGATTTTAGGGGGGATATAAGAGATTTAGGGGTATATAAGGGATTTTAGGGGGTGTATAAGGGATTTTAGGGGGCATATAAGAGATTTGGGGGTATATAAGGGATTTTGGGGGGTATATAAGGGATTTTGGGGAGATAGGAGGGATTTTGAGGGGGTTATAAAGGATTTGGGGGGATTTGGGGGGATATAAGTAGTATGGGCTTTGGGGGTGATATATTTTGGGAGGGGATCAGGGAAGTTTGGGGGGATATGATTATTTGGGGGGGGGGAATATGTGTCTGGGGGGGGGGATATGGGCTTTGGGAGCAGGGATATGGGGCTGGGGGGGACCGTGGGGGTCCTCTTTTTGGGGACAAGGAGTCCTGAAGCGTGGGACCCACCCCTGGGGGGCCCCACATAACACTTGGGGGGAGGATTTAGCATCACGGGGGGGGTACAACATCCACTGGGGGGGGGGGCCACGACCCCTCCAGCACCCATTTTATGCGCCCAGCACCCTCCATACCCCCACGGGGCCACCCTTACCGCGTCCCCTTTTCCTCCTCGCATCTCCCCCGATCCCTAGCGTGCCCCCCCTGATTATTTTAATATTTTTTTTTGTGGCCCCCCCCCCAGTACCTACAAGCCAACGGCAACAACTGGCGCTGGTTCGACGACCGCTCCGGGCGCTGGTGCAGCTACAGCGCCAGCAACAACAGCACCATCGACGCCGCCTGGCGCGCCGGCGAAACCAGCGTCCGCTTCACCGCCGGCCGCCGCCGCTACACCGTCCAGTTTACCACCATGGTTCAGGTACTGGGAGCACTGGGAGAGGGTCCCGAGACCCCTCGGGGTGTCGTGGCCCCCTCCCCGGTTAACGTTTCGCCCTCCCGCTCTCCCCGAAAAGGTGAACGAGGAGACGGGGAATCGGCGGCCGGTGATGCTGACGTTGCTTCGAGCCCCCCGGGGGGGGAAAGGTGGGGGGGCTGAGAGCGAACGGGCGGCCGAGGAGACCCCCGGACGGGCCAAGGAGGAGCCTGGAGGGGGTAGGGGGGGCGTGGGGGGGGGCACAATTTGAGGGGGGGGGCGTGGGAGGGGATTAGGGGGGGGGTTTGGGGGCGTTTGGGGCTTGGCGGGGTGGGGTAAGGGGGTGGGAGTGGGGTGTAAAGGGGTTTGGGGGGGGCGTTGGAGGATGGGGGGGTGGGTTTAGGAAGGGGGGGGTCCTAGGTTATTGGGGGGGGTCCTAGATTATTGGGGGGGGTCCCAGGTTATTGGGGGGGGTATATGGAGGGGGGACATGGGGCTGGGGGAGGATTTAGAGGTTTTTTGGGGGGAGGGAGAAGAGATCTGTATTTGGGGGGGGGTCCCTGGTTTTTGGGAGGGGAATCCCAGGTTTTTTTGGGGGTCCTAGGTTTTGGGGGAGGGGAATCTCAGGTTTTTTGGGGTGTCCTGGGTTTTTGGGGAGGGGGGTCCCGGGTTTTCAGGGAGGGGAATCCCAGGTTTTTTGGGGTGTCCCAGGTTTTTGGGTAAGGGGGAATCCCAGGTTTTTTGGGGAGGAGGGTCCCAGGTTTTTGGGGAAGGGGAATCCCAGGTTTTTTGGGGTATCCTGGGTTTTTGGGGAGGGGGGTCCCAGGTTTTGGGGGAGGGGAATCCCAGGTTTCTTGGAGGAGGGGTCCCAGCTTTTTGGGGGAGGGGTCCAAGAGCGAGACCCCCCTCCTACCCCCCCCTGCATGCAGGTAGGGTACAGGATTTGGGGCGCACAGGGGGCACTGGGGGGGCTCACCACTTTATGGGGGGTCACCACCTTACTGGGGGGCTCACCACCATACCGAGGGTGACCCCAACCTTACCAAGGGTAACCCCACAACCCCTTTACCCCCCCCCCTTTTTCCAGAACCCCCCCCAACAGAGGACGAAGCATCCCCGGAGCCCACCCCAGCACCATCAGATCCCTCAGCGGATGCAGCAGCGACGACGACGACGACGACGACCTCGGACGCTTCGGATGCGACGGAGGCTCCGGTGCGGGGTCTGGCAGAAGAAGCGGTGCCAGCGGTGCTTAGGGCTTGCGTCAGCATGTTGGGGGTCCCCGTGGACCCCGATACCCTCCACGCCACCCTGCGCCTCTGCCTGCGCCTCACCCGGCACCACAAGCACGCCCTGCTCTTCGCCGAGCTGCGCAGCACCCGAACCATTTTGGGGTTGACGCAGAGCTCCGGGTTCACCGGGTTCACCCCGTTGGTCACCCTGCTCTTTCGGCACATCATCGAGGATCCCTGCACCCTGAGGCACACCATGGAGAAGGTTTGGGGGGGGTGAAATGAGCAAGGGGGGTGGTGGGGGGGTGAGGGGTGGGGGTTATGGGGGGAGAGGGGGGTGTTGGGGTGAGGGGATGGGGGTTATGAGGGGTTTAGGGGGGTGTTGGGGTGAGGGGATGGGGGTTGGGGGGGTATTGGGGTGAGGGGTGGGGGTTATGGGGGGATAGGGGGGTGTTGGGGTGAGGGGATGGGGGTTAGGGGGGGTATTGGGGGTCTAGGGGGGTATTGGGGTGAGGGGATGGGGGTTAGGGGGGGTATTGGGGGTCTAGGGGGGTGTTGGGGTGAGGGGATGGGGGTTAGAGGGGGTCTAGGGGGGTATTGGGGTGAGGGGATGGGGGGTATGGGGGTATTGGGGTGAGGGGATGGGGGTTATGGGGGTCTAGGGGGGTATTGGGGGCAAGGGGATGGGGGTTGGGGGGGTATTGGGGGTGTTGGGGACAAGGGGATGGGGGTTGTGGGGGTTTAGGGGGGTATTGGGATGAGGGGATGGGGGTTATGGGGGGATAGGGGGGTGTTGGGATGAGGGGATGGGGGTTACGGGGGGATAGGGGGGGTATTGGGGTAAGGGGATGGGGTCTAGGGGGTGTTGGGGACAAGGGGATTGGGGTTATGGGGGTTTAGGGGGTATTGGGATGAGGGGATGGGGGTTATGGGGGTCTAGAGAAGTATTGGGGATGAGGGGTTGGGGGTTAGGGGGGACTGGGGGGGGCTAGGGGGCATTGGGGGCAAGGGGATGGGGGATATGGGGGTATTGGGGTGAGGGGATGGGGGATATGGGGGGCTGGGGGGGCTATTGGGGATGAGGGAATGAGGGATAGGGGGGTCTGGGGGGTGTTGGGGACAGGGGTAGGGGGGTTATGGGGGGCTGGGGGGTATTGGGGACGAGAGGATAGGGGACTGGGGGTATTGGGATGAGGGAATGGGGGATGTGGGGGTCGTTTGGGGAGTAGGGGAAGGGGGATGGGGACATTTAGGGACAGGGGGGTGGGGGACATGGCTGTTTGGGGACAGGGCATGAGGGACAGGAGGATTTGGGGCCATCAGGGTCACAGAAATATAGGGGATAGCGGGGTCTGGGGGACTTTAGGTCCCCAAGGATCCCATTGTGGAGGACCCAAAGCTTTGGGACCACGGCGGGGGGGGGGGGGGCGAGACCCTCACCCCGGTGTCCCCCCACCCATCCCGGGTGTCCCCCCCCCAGGTCGTGCGCTCGGCGGCCACCAGCGGGGCCGGCAGCACCACCTCGGGGGTGGTTTCGGGCAGTTTGGGGTCGCGCGAGGTCAACTACATCCTGCGGGTTTTGGGGCCGGCCGCCTGCCGCAGCCCCCACGTCTTCACCGAGGTGGCCACCGGCTGCATCCGCATCGCCCTGCCCGCCCCGCGCGGCTCCGGCACCGGTGAGGGTCCCCTGGGTGCCGATGGGTGGGAAAAGGGGGGGGTTTGGGGGCTTTTGGGGGGCTGAAATATGGGGTATGGGGGTCCTTAGGGCGGTAAAATGGGGTTCTGGGGGTCCCTGGGGCTCTAAAGTGGGGGTTTGGGGGGCTCTGGGGGTCTGAAATGGGGGTTTGGGGGGCTGAAATGGGGGTTTGGGGGGCTCTGGGGGTCTGAAATGGGGGTTTGGGGGGCTGAAATTGGGGTTTGGGGGGCTCTGGGGGTCTGAAATGAGGGGTTGGGGGTCTGAAATGGGGGTTTGGGGGTCCCTGGGGGTCTGCAATGGGGGTTTGGGGGTCTGAAATGGGGGTTTGGGGGTCCCTGGGGGTCTGAAATGGGGGGTTGGGGGTCTTAAATGAGGGTTTGGGGGGCTCTGGGGGTCTGAAATGGGGGTTTGGGGGTTGCTGGGGGTCTGAAATGGGGGGTTTGGGGGTCCCTGGGGTCTATAATAGGGGTTTTGGGGGTCCTTAGGGCATTAAAATGGGGTTCTGGGGGTCCCTGGGGCTCTAAAGTGGGGGTTTGGGGGGCTCTGGGGATCTGAGATGGGGGTTTGGGGGTCCTTAGGGCGTTAAAATGGGGTTCTGGGGGTCCCATGGGAGTTTCTGGTTCAGAAATACGGGTTTTGGGGGTCCGTGGGGTCTGAAATGGGGGGTTTGGGGGTCCCTGGGGCCTATAATAGGGGTTTTAGGGGTCCCTGGGGCCCTGAAATGGGGGTTTGGGGGTCCCTGGGGGTCTGAAATGGGGGGTTGGGGGTCCCTGGGGTCTATAATAGATGTTTTGGGGGTCTCTGGGGGTCTGAAATGGGGGGTTTGGGGGACCCTGGGGGTCTGAAATGGGGGGTTGGGGGTCTGAAATGGGGGTTTGGGGGGTCTCTGGGGGTCTGAAATGGGGGGTTGGGGGTCTGAAATGGGGGTTTGAGGGTCCCTGGGGGTCTGAAATGGGGGTTGGGGGTCTGAAATGGGGGTTTGAGGGTCCCTGGGGTTCTGAAATGGGGGGTTGGGGGTCTGAAATGGGGTTTCGGGAGTCTCTGGGGGTCTGAAATGGGGGTTTGGGGGTCCCTGGGGTCCATAATAGGCATTTTTGGGGTCCCTGGGGCTCTGAAAGGGGGTTTTGGGGGTCCCTGGGGTCTATAATAGAGGTTTTGGGGGTCCCTGGGGGTCTGAAATGGGGGTTTGGGGGTCCCTGGGGGGCTGAAATATGGGGTATGGGGGTCCTTAGGGCGGTAAAATGGGGTTCTGGGGGTCCCTGGGGCTCTAAAGTGGGGGTTTAGGGGGCTCTGGGGGTCTGAAATAGGGGTTGTGGGGGTCTGAAATGGAGGTTTGGGGGACCCTGGGGGTCTGAAAAGGGGGGTTTGGGGGGTCTGAAATGGGGGTTTGGGGGACCCTGGGGGTCTGAAAAGGGGGGTTTGGGGGTTGCTGGGGGTGGGAAATGGGGGTTTGGGGGTCCTTGGGGGTCTGAAATGGGGGTTTGGGGGTCCCTGGGGTCCATAATAGGCATTTTTGGGGTCCCTGGGGCTCTGAAAGGGGGTTTTGGGGGTCCCTGGTGTCTATAATAGGGGTTTTGGGGGTCCCTGGGGGTCTGAAATGGGGGTCTGGGGGTCCTTGGGGGTCTGAAATGGGGTTTTGGGATCTGAAATGGGGGTTTGGGGTTTTGGCGGTCTGAAATGGGGGTTTGGGGGTCCTTGGGGGTCTGAAATATGGGGTATGGGGGTCCTTAGGGCATTAAAATGGGGTTCTGGGGGTCCCATGGGGCTCTAAAGTGGGGGTTTGGGGGGCTCTGGGGGTCTGAAAAGGGGGTTTGGGGGTCCCCGTGGCTCCAGACTGGGGGCTTTGGTGGTCCTGTAAGTCCCTGTAGCTCCATTTTGGGGTTCCTGGGGGTCCCCATGGCTCCAAATTTGGGGTTTTGAGGGTCCTATAGGTCCCTGTAGCTCCTCATTTGGGGTTTTGAAGCTCCTTTAGGTCCCTGTAGCTCCAAATTTAGGGTTTTGAGGATCCTATAGGTCCCTGTAGCTCCATTTTGGGGTTCCTGGGTGTCTCTGTAGCTCCAAATTCAGGGTTTTGAGGATCTTATAGGTCCCTGTAGCTCTAAATTTAGGGTTTTGAGGATCCTACAGGTCCCTGTAGCCCCAAATTTAGGGTTTTGGTGATCCTACAGTTCCCTGTAGCTCTAAATTTAGGGTTTTGGTGATCCTATAGATCCCTGTAGCTCCATTTTGGGGTTTCTGGGTGTCCCTGTGACTCCAAATTTGGGGTTTTGGGCATCCTACAGGTCCCTGTAGCAACAAATTGGGGTTTTTGAGGGTCCCTGTAGCTCCAAATTTGGGGTTTTGAGAATCCTATAGGCTCCTATGGCTCCATTTTGGGGTTCCTGGGGGTCCCCATGGCTCCAAATTTAGGGTTTTGAGGGTCCTATAGGTCCCTGTAGCTCCAAATTTAGGGTTTTGAGGATCCTATAGGTTCCTGTAGCTCCAAATTGGGGTTCCTGGGTGTCCCTGTGACTCCAGATTTGGGGTTTTGAGGGTCCTATAGGTCCCCTGTAGCTCCAAATTTAGGGTTTTGAGGATCTTATAGGTCCCTGTAGCTCTAAATTTAGGGTTTTGAGGATCCTACAGGTCCCTGTAGCCCCAAATTTAGGGTTTTGCTGGTCCTACAGTTCCCTGTAGCTCCAAATTTAGGGTTTTGGTGATCCTATAGATCCCTGTAGCTCCATTTTGGGGTTTCTGGGTGTCCCTGTGACTCCAAATTTGGGGTTTGGGGCATCCTACAGGTCCCTGTAGCAACAAATTGGGGTTTTTGAGGGTCCCTGTAGCTCCAAATTTGGGGTTTTGAGAATCCTATAGGCTCCTATGGCTCCATTTTGGGGTTCCTGGGGGTCCCTATGGCTCCAAATTTAGGGTTTTGAGGGTCCTATAGGTCCCTGTAGCTCCAAATTTAGGGTTTTGAGGATCCTATAGGTTCCTGTAGCTCCAAATTGGGATTCCTGGGTGTCCCTGTGACTCCAGATTTGGGGTTTTGAGGGTCCTATAGGTCCCCATGGCTCCAAATTTAGGGTTTTGCTGGTCCTACAGTTCCCTGTAGCTCCAAATTTAGGGTTTTGGTGATCCTATAGATCCCTGTAGCTCCATTTTGGGGTTCCTGGGTGTCCCTGTGACTCCAAATTTGGGGTTTTGAGGGTCCTATAGATCCCTGTAGCTCCACATTCGGGGTTTTGAGGCTCCTTTAGGTCCCTGCAGCCCCAAATTCCGGATTTTGCCCATCCTACAACTCCCCGTAGCCCCAAACCCAGCCTCCCATCCTTTCCCACGACCCCAACCTGCCACCTCCAGCCCCCCACACCCCCTGGGGACACCCCAACCCCCCCTATAACCCCTCCCCATCACCTCACCTCGATTTTTTTCCCCTTTTTCCCCCCTTTTTTTAGCCTCCGACGACGAATTCGAGAACCTGCGCATCAAGGGGCCCAACGCGGTGCAGCTGGTGAAGACCACGGCGGCCAAGCCGGCGGCGCTGCCCCCCATCCCCGACCCCATCCGCGAGGTCATCTACGACATGCTCAACGCCCTGGCCGCCTACCACGCCCCCGACGAGGGTGCGCCCCAAAATTTGGGGGGTTTGGGGGGTTTGGGGGGGGCGGGAGGGGGATTTGGGGGGGTTTGGGGAAGGGAAAGGGGGTTTGGGGGGGGTTGGGGGGGTTTAGGGGGCGTTAGGGGGGGATGGGGGGCAGGAGGGGGATTTGGGGGGGGGGTTGGGGGCGGGAGGGGGATTTGGGGGGGTTTGGGGGGCTTAGGGGAAGGGAAAGGGGGATTTGGGGGGGATTTGGGGGGGTTGGGGGGCAGGAGGGGGACTTGGGGGGGTTTGGGGGGGTTTAGGGGGCGTAGGGGGAGGTTTGGGGGGCAGGAGGGGGATTTGGGGGGCATAGGGGGGGCATAGGGGGTCTTGGGGGGGGGTTTAGGGGGGCAGGAGGGGGATTTGGGGGGGTTTGGGGGGCATGGGGGGGGGTTTGGGGGGCAGGAGGGGGATTTGGGGGGGGTTGGGGGGCATAGGGGGGTGTTTGGGGGGCAGGAGGGGGGTTTGGGGGGCATAGGGGGGATTTGGGGGGGGTTGGGGGGCATGGGGGGGGTTTGGGGGCAGGAGGGGGATTTGGGGGGGTTGGGGGGCGGGAGGGGGATTTGGGGGGGGGTTTGGGGGGCATAGGGGGGGGTTTGGGGAAGGAAAGGGGATTTGGGGGGGTTAGGGGAAGGGAAAGGGGGATTTGGGGGGGATTTGGGGGGGGGTTGGGGGGCAGGAGGGGGACTTGGGGGGTTTGGGGGGTTTAGGGGGCGTAGGGGGAGGTTTGGGGGGCAGGAGGGGGATTTGGGGGGGGTTTGGGGGGCAGGAGGGGGAGTTGGGGGGGCGTTTGGGGAGGGGAAAGGGGGTTTTGGGGAAGGGAAAAGGGGTTTGGGGAGGGGAAATGGGGTTTTTGGGGGGTTTTTTGGGGGGCGCAAAGGGGGGAGAGGAGTTTTGGGGAGGATTTTTTGGGGGCGCAAAGAGGGGAGGGAATTGGGGTGTAATTTGGGAGAGAAAAGGGAGAATTTGGGGGTGTGAGGAGGGAGAGAATTGGGGGGTGAGAATTGGGGGCAGTGGGGATGAACTGGGGGTCTCGGGGGGGGGGGCACTGGGGAGGAATTGGGGGATTCTGGGGGAGGGGGGGGCACCCAAAATTCCTCCCCAAATCGGCAAATTCGGGCTGTTTATAGGGCAAGGACACTCCGGGTGGGGGTCACAACACCCAGGCCATCTCGGGGGGGGGGGGTCCCTCACCCCTTACCCCCCACACCCCCCAAATTTTTTTTTTTATAGGGGACAAAGGGGACCCAAAGCGGTGGCGCCCAGCGAGGTGAGCCAGCTGCTGAGTGACATCGGGGACGACATGTACCAGCAGTACCGCAGCCTCACCCGCCAGCCCCCCGACTTCGACCCCCCCGCCGGCTTCG
>NW_028181305.1:0-84941 GCF_964211825.1 Aythya ferina | reverse complement strand
AACGTCAGTGGGGTCCTGGGGGGCTTTTTTTATTGGGGAGGGGGTTTTTTGGGGTTTTTGGGGCACCCCGAGGCTGAGTTTTGCCCCCCCCCCCGTGTCCCCCAGGCTCAAGTGTTTGGGGCCGACGGAGCCGCCGCGGAGACGCCGCCGTCGGGGACGCCCCAAGGAGAAGGTGACCCCAAAAAGAAGCCCCCCCCCCACGTGTGACCCCCCCAAATGTCCCCACCACGTCCCTGCTGCCTCCCCAAGCCCCCCGATGTCCCCCCATATTCCCCCGAGCCCCCCAATGTCCCCTCCACGTCCCCTTCGTGTCCCCAAGCCCCCCGACGCCCCCTCCACATCCCCAAGACCCCCCCAAGACCCCCCAATACCCCCTCCATGTCCCCAAGACCCCCAGCACCCCCCCGACACCCCCTCCCCATCCCCTTACCCCCTACCATCCTCTCCCCAACCCCTTGCCCCCCAACACCCCCTCAATGTCCCCACAATGTCCCCTCCATGTCCCCGAGCCCCCCGACACCCCCTCCACGTCCCCAAGACCCCCCAAGACCCCCAAACACCCCCCCACCACCCTCCCATCCCCTTACCCCCCAATATCCCCTCCCCATCCCCTTACCCCTGACACCCCCTCCATGTCCCCGAGCCCCCCGACACCCCCTCAATGTCCCCACAATGTCCCCTCCACGTCCCCAAGCCCCCTGACACCCCCTCCACGTCCCCAAGACCCCCTTACCCCCCAATATCCCCCTCATCCCCTTACCCCTCCCAATCCCCTCCCCATCCCCTTACCCCCCAACACCCCCTCAATGTCCCCACAATGTCCCCTTCATGTCCCCGAGCCCCCTGACACCCCCTCCACGTCCCCAAGACCCCCCCAAGACCCCCACCACCACCCCCCCATCCCCTTACCCCCACCATCCCCTCCCCATCCCCTTACCCCCTAACACCCCCTCCATGTCCCGCCCCGAGCCCCCCGACACCCCCTCAATGTCCCCACAATGTCCTGTTCACGTCCCCAAGCCCCCTGACACCCCTCCACGTCCCCAAGACCCCCCCAAGACCCCCCCAAGACCCCCTTACCCCCCAATATCCCCCCCATCCCCTTACCCCCACCATCCCCTCCCCATCCCCTTACCCCTGACACCCTCTCCATGTCCCCAAGCCCCCTGACACCCCCCCAACGTCCCCACCACGTCCCCTCCGTGTCCCCAAGACCCCCCCCCGACCCCCCCACCCCCCAAAAAACCTTCTCAACCTCCCCCCCCCCCAGCAGCCAGCCCCGAGGAAGGCCGGGAGGGCCGCAAGGGGGTACCCTTACCCCCCAACACCCCCTCAATGTCCCCACAATGTCCCCTTCATGTCCCCAAGCCCCCTGACACCCCCTCCATGTCCCCAAGACCCCCCCAAGACCCCCACCACCCCCCCCAAGACCCCCCACCACCCCCCTCATCCCCTTACCCCCCAACACCCCCCCCATCCCCTTACCCCCACCATCCCCTCCCCATCCCCTTACCCCCCAACACCCCCTCAATGTCCCCACGATGTCCCCTCCATGTCCCTGAGTCCCCCAATGTCCCCACCACGTCCCCTTCATGTCCCCAAGCCCCCTGACACCCCTCCACATCCCCAAGACCCCCCAAGACCCCCTTACCCCCCAATATCCCTCCCATCCCCTTACCCCTCCCCATCCCCTCGCCCCCCAACACCCCCTCAATGTCCCCACAATGTCCCCTTCATGTCCCCGAGCCCCCTGACACCCCCTCCACGTCCCCAAGACCCCCCCAAGACCCCCACCACCACCCCCCCATCCCCTTACCCCCACCATCCCCTCCCCATCCCCTTAGCCCCCAACACCCCCTCAATGTCCCCACGATGTCCCCTCCATGTCCCTGAGTCCCCCAATGTCCCCACCACGTCCCCTTCATGTCCCCAAGCCCCCTGACACCCCCTCCACGTCCCCAAGACCCCCCCCAAGACCCCCCTTACCCCCCCAATATCCCCCCCATCCCCTTACCCCCACCATCCCCTCCCCATCCCTGAGCCCCCCAACGTCCCCACCACGTCCCCTCCATGTCCCCAAGACCCCCCCCCACCCCCCCACCCCCCAAAAAAACCTTCTCAACCTCCCCCCCCCCCAGCAGCCAGCCCCGAGGAAGGCCGGGAGGGCCGCAAGGGGGTCCCCTTACCCCTCCCCATCCCCTTACCCCCCAACACCCCCTCAATGTCCCCATGATGTCCCCTCCATGTCCCTGAGCCCCCAACACCCCCTCCACGTCCCCAAGACCCCCCCCACCACTCCTCCCATCCCCTTACCCACCAATATCCCCCCCATCCCCTTACCCCCTAACACCCCCTCCATGTCCCCGAGCCCCCCGACACCCCCTCCACATCCCCAAGACCCCCCCAAGACCCCCCAATACCCCCTCCATGTCCCCAAGACCCCCCCAACATCCCCCCATCCCCTTACCCCCTTACCCCTCCCCATCCCCTTACCCCCCAACACCCCCTCAATGTCCCCACAATGTCCCCTCCACGTCCCCAAGCCCCCTGACACCCCCTCCACGTCCCCAAGACCCCCCCAAGACCCCCAAACACCCCCCCACCACCCCTCCCATCTCCTTACCCCCCAAACACCCCCCCCATCCCCTTACCCCCTAACACCCCCTCCATGTCCCCGAGCCCCCCGACACCCCCTCAATGTCCCCACAATGTCCTGTTCACGTCCCCAAGCCCCCTGACACCCCCTCCACGTCCCCAAGACCCCCCAAGACCCCCTTACCCCCCAATATCCCCCCCATCCCCTTACCCCCACCATCCCCTCCCCATCCCCTTACCCCTGACACCCTCTCCATGTCCCCAAGCCCCCTGACACCCCCCCAACGTCCCCACCACGTCCCCTCCATGTCCCCAAGACCCCCCCCCGACCCCCCCACCCCCCAAAAAACCTTCTCAACCTCCCCCCCCCCCAGCAGCCAGCCCTGAGGAAGGCCGGGAGGGCCGCAAGGAGAAGGAGGGCGAGCGGGGCGAGGAGCGGCAGCGCTGCCGGGGGGGGGGGCTCCAAGCCCCTGATGCCCACCTCCACCATCCTGCGCCTGCTGGCCGAGCTCGTCCGCTCCTACGTGGGCATCGCCACCCTCATCGCCAACTACAGCTACACCGTGGGGCAGTCCGAGCTCATCAAGGAGGTATCGTCACCCCCATGTCCCCAAAATGTCACCCAAAATGTCACCATGATGTCCCCGAAATGTCCCCGAAATGGCCCCGGCGCCGGCGCCCCCGGGGATGCGGGGACCCGGCGCCCGTCGGGGAGCTTGTGGGGTGGGGGGAGCTTGGTGTGAGTTGGGGTGGCCCCCAGCTGTCCCCAAGTGTCCCCCTGTGTCCCCACTTGTCCCCCGTGTACCCCCGTGTCCTCATCTGTTCCCCCCGTGTCCCCATCTATCCCCATCTGTCCCCCCAATGTCCCCATTTGTCCCCATGTCCCCACTTGTGTCTCCAAGTGTTCCCCCCGTGTCCCCGTCTGTCCCCCCCATGTCCCCAACGGCCCCCCTGTGTCCCCATCTGTCCCCCCTTGTCCCCCCATGTCCTCATCTGTCCCCCTGTGTCCCCATCTATCCCCATCTGTCCCCCCAATGTCCTCATTTGTCCCCCCGTGTCCTCATTTGTCCCCCAATATCCCCACTTGTCCCTCCGCGTCCCCCCGTGTCCCCATCTGTCCCCCCGTGTCCTCATCTGTCCCCCCGTGTCCCCCCATGTCCTCATCTGTCACCCCGTGTCCCCATCTGTCCCCCCAATGTCCTCATTTGTCCCCCCGTGTCCCCAGCTGTCCCCCCGTGTCCCCCCAAATATTGGGGTCCCTTGTCACCCCCACACGTTGGGGTCCCCCTGTCACCCCAAATAATGGGGTCCTTGTCACCCCCACATACTTGTCCCTCCTGTCACCCCAAATATTGGGGTCCCTTCTGTCACCCCAAATATTCGGGTCCCTTTTAACCCCCACATGTTGGGGTCACCCCAAACATTGGTGTCTGACCCCTAACCCCCCCCACCTCCTCAGAGGGGCTCAACCACCCCCTAATAACACCCCCTACCCCTTTTTTTTCCCCCCCCACCCTTTTTCTCCCCCCTCAAACCCTTTTTTTCCCCCTGTACCCTTTTATTTCCCCCCCTCCTACCCTTTTTCCCCCCCACCCCTTATTTTTCCCCCCTCCAACCCCTTTTTTCCCCCCCTACCCCTTTTCTTCCCCCCATACCCCTTTCTTTTCCCCCCTAACCCCCTTTTTTTCCCCCTAACCCCTTATTTCCCCCCCCACCCCTTATTTTTCTTCCCCCAACCCCTTTTTTTTCCCCCTCCTACCCCTTTCTTTTCCCCCCTACCCCCTTTCTTCCCCCCCATACCCCTTTTCCCCCCCCTCAACCCTTGTTTCCTCCCCCTACCCTTATTTTTCCCCCCCCCAACCCTTTTTCTTCCCCCCTACTCCCTTTTTTTTCCCCCTGTACCCTATTTCTTTCCCCCCCTAACCCCTTTTTTCCCCCTCCTACCCCTTATTTTCCCCCCCCAACCCCTTATTTTTCCCCCCTCCAACCCTTATTTTTCCCCCCTCCTACCCCTTTTCTTCCCCCCCAACCCTTTTATTTCCCCCCTCCTACCCATTTTTTTCCCCCCGTACCCCTTTCTTTTCCCCCCTAACCCCCTTTTTTTCCCCCTAACCCCTTATTTACCCCCTCCTACCCCTTTTTTTCCCCCCTACCCCCTTTTTCCCTCCCCAACCCTATTTCTTTCCCCCCCAACCCCTTATTTCCCCCCCCAACCCTTTTTCTTCCCCCCCAACCCTTATTTTTCCCCCTCCAACCCCTTATTTCCCCCCCCAACCCCTTATTTCCCCCCCCAACCCCTTTTTCCCCCCCCCAACCCTATTTTTTCCCCCCCAACCCTATTTCTTTCCCCCCCAACCCCTTATTTACCCCCCCCTAACCCTATATTTCCCCCCCCCAGGACTGCAGCGTGCTGGCCTTCGTGCTGGACCACCTTCTTCCCCAGACGCAGAGCGCGGAGGACAAGGACACCCCGGCGCTGGCGCGCCTCTTCCTGGCCAGCCTGGCCGCCGCCGGCAGCGGCACGGACGCGCAGGTGGCACTGGTCAACGAGGTGAAAGCCGCCCTGGGGAGGGCGCTGGCCATGGCCGAGAGCACCGAGAAGCACGCCAGGTGGGGACACGGGGACACACGGGGACATCCGGGGGCGCGCGGGGACACCGGGGACACACGGGGATGTGGGGACACCGTGGGGATGCAGGGACACCCAGGGACATGGGGACACCGCAGGGACACCGGGGACACCCAGGGATATGGGGACACCCAGGGACACACGGGGACGTGGGGACACCCAAGGACATGGGGACACCTGGGGACACCACAGGGACATGGAGACACCCGGGGATATGGGGACACAGGGACACCATGGGGATGCAGGGACACACGGGGACACCCAGGGATGTGAGGACACCGGAAGGACACACGGGGACACCATAGGGATGCAGGGACACCTAGGGACACACGGGGATGTGGGGACACCCAGGGACATGGGGACACCGCAGGGACACCGGGGACATCCAGGGATGTGGAGATGTAGGGACACTCAGGGACATGGGGACACCCAGGGACACACAGGGATGTGAGGACACCGGAAGGACACACGGGGACACCATGGGGATGCAGGGACACCTAGGGACACACGGGGATGTGGGGACACCACAGGGACACCGGGGACACCCAGGGACATGGGGACACCACAGGGACACCAGGGACACCCAGGGATATGGGGACACCCAGGGACGTGGAGATGTAGGGACACTCAGGGACACACGGGGACACCATGGGGATGCAGGGACACTGGGGACACCGAGGGATGTGGGGACACCGCAGGGACGTAGGGACAAATGGGGACATGTGGGGACACCCAGGGACGTGGGGACACCCGGGGACAATCCCGGTGCCACCACGGCCACAGGGCTTTGGCAGCCGCCTTGGTCCCGTGGGGTGGGGTGGCCTTGATCCCACCACACCTTGAGGGGTGTCCCTGTCCCCCGTGGGGTGTCCCTGTCCCCCGTGGGGTGTCCCTGTCCCCCGTGGGGACCCCCCATGACCTATGGGGCGCCCCCATCACCTATGGGGTGCCCCCATGACCCACGGGGCGCCCCTAATCCTCGCTCCTACCCCCTTCTATGGGGCGCCCCGGTCCCTATTCCCCAAAAAACTCCCCTGGGGGGAGCTTCCCCGACCCCGGGGGATGTGCCCTGACCCCGAGGGCCGTTCCCCGACCCTATAGGGCCCCCCCAGACCCTAAATTTTTGTGCCCCCCCCCCAGGCTGCAGGCGGTCATGTGCATCATCAGCACCATCATGGAGTCGTGCCCCTCCACCTCCAGCTTCTACAGCAGCGCCGCCAAACCCCAGCACAACGGCATGAACAACATCATCCGCCTCTTCCTCAAAAAGGGGCTGGTCAACGACCTGGCCAGGGTGCCCCACAGCCTCGATCTTTCCAGGTAAAAACCCCAAAAAATAATAAAAAAAAAAATTAATAGGGTGGGGGGTTTATAGGGGCACAGTGTTGGTTTAGGGGCGCCGCGCGCAACGCCAACGCCCCTTGTGTGCAGTGAAATCGTGGAGAGCAGGGTGCTGACACCACAATAACGGGGTTTTTGGGGGATTTTTAGGGATGTTTGGGGTCACCCGAGATTTGTAGGGTCCTGATTTAATGCGTGTCCCCCCCCCACAGCCCTAATATGGCCAACACGGTGAACGTGGCGCTGGTTGCGCCCAACGCCAACGCCCTTTGTGCGCAGAAAAATCGTGGAGAGCAGGGTGCTGACACCACAATAACGGGGTTTTTGGGGGAGTTTGAGGGATGTTTGGGGTCACCCGAGATTTGTAGGGTCCTGATTTAATGCGTGTCCCCCCCCCCACAGCCCTAATATGGCCAACACGGTGAACGTGGCGCTGGTTGCACCCAACGCCAACGCCCTTTGTGCGCAGAAAAATCGTGGAGAGCAGGGTGCCGACACCAAAATAATGGGGATTTTGGGGGATTTTTAGGGATGTTTGGGGTCACCCAGGATTTGTAGGGTCCTGATTTAATGCGTGTCCCCCCCCTATAGCCCTAATATGGCCAACACGGTGAACGCAGCGCTGGTTGCACCCAACGCCGCCGCCCTTTGTGCATGGCGAAATTGTGGAGAGCAGGGCGCTGACACCACAATAACGGGGTTTTTGGGGGATTTTTAGGGATGTTTGGGGTCACCCGAGATTTGTAGGGTCCTGATTTAATGCGTGTGTCCCCCCCCCATAGCCCTTATATGGCCAACACGGTGAACGTGGCGCTGGTTGCACCCAATGCAACCGCTCTTTGTGCGTGGTGAAATCGTGGAGAGCAGGGCACTGACACCACAATAATGGGGATTTTGGGGGATTTTTAGGGATGTTTGGGGTCACCTGAGATTCGTAGGGTCCTGATTTAATGCGTGTCCCCCCCCCACAGCCCTAATATGGCCAACACGGTGAACGTGGCACTGGCCATGCGCAACGCCGCCGCTCTTTGTGCGTGGTGAAATTGTGGAAAGCAGGGCGCTGACACCACAATAACGGGGTTTTTGGGGGATTTTTAGGGATGTTTGGGGTCACCCAGGATTTGTAGGGTCCTGATTTAATGCGTGTCCCCCCCCTATAGCCCTAATATGGCCAACACTGTGAACGCAGCGCTGGTTGCACCCAACGCCGCCGCCCTTTGTGCATGGCGAAATTGTGGAGAGCAGGGCGCTGACACCAAAATAATGGGGATTTTGGGGGATTTTTAGGGATGTTTGGGGTCACCCGAGATTTGTAGGGTCCTGATTTAATGCGTGTGTCCCCCCCCATAGCCCTAATATGGCCAACACGGTGAACGCGGCGCTGAAGCCCCTGGAGACGCTGTCGCGCATCGTCAACCAGCCCAGCGGCCTCTTCGGCACCAAGGGCTCCTCCAGCAAGAGCAAGGCCGACGGAGGGGGGGGCCCCCGCGACGCCGGCACCGCCCCCCCAGACGGAGGTACCCCAAAAAAAAAAAATCCTACACCCCTTTTTTTTGGCCCACCCCGTGCATCGTCCTATATAGGGGGGCGGCGGCACCACGGTGAGGTGCTTGGTTGCCTGTGGCCCCCCCAAATCTCTCCCATGACCCCAAATCTTCCCTGTGTCCCCCCCAAATTTTCCTGTGCCCCCACAAATTTCCCCCATGACCCCCCAAATCTTCCCCATGACCCCAAATCTCCCCCATGCCCCCCAAATCTCCCCCATGCCCCCCCAAATCTCTCCCATGACCCCACAAATTTCCCCCATGGCCCCCCAAATCTCCCCTGTGCCCCCCCAAATCTTCCTTTCCTACCCCAAATCTCCCCTGTGCCCCCCAAATCTTCCTTTCCACCCCTAAATCTCCCCCATGCCCCCCCAAATCTTCCTGTGCCCCCCCCCAAATCTCCCCCATGCCCTCCCAAATCTTCCTTTCCACGCCCAAAATCTTCCTGTTTCCCCCCAAATCTTCCCTGTGACCCCAAATCTCCCCCGTGCCCTCCCAAATCTTCCTGTCTCCCCCCAAATCTTCCTGTGCCCCCCCCAAATCTCCCCCGTGCCCCCCAAAATCTTCCTGTCCCCCCCAAACCTCCTTTGCCCCTCATCGCTTCCCCACGTCCCCCCCTCCTACCCCCCCCAAATCCCTCCTAAACCCCCCCAAATCTCTCCTAAACCCCCCCCAAAACCTTCTCCTGTCCCCCCCCGACCCCCCCAGGTGACCCCGGCGACCCCGAGCCCCCCGAGGAGGACGCGGAGGCGGCGCAGGCGGAGGCCGCGGACGGCGACATGGACGGGGAGGCCGAGGGCGACACCGTGGTCCTTGCCGGGCAACCCGAGGGGCTCAGCACCCAGGAAATGCAGGTGGGACACCCTACAGAACCCCCTTTTCCCCAAAATCCCCTTTTTTTCCCCCAAAATCCCCCCATTTCCCCATAAACCCCCCCCCAGGTGGAGAACGAACTGGAGGATCTCATCGACGAGCTGCTGGAGCGCGACGGGGCGGCGGGCAACAGCACCATCATCGGTGAGACCCCCCCCCTCTCAGGCTTTAGGGCGGCCCTATAGATTTTTTTGGGGTGGCCCCCACCCCGTTAACGCCCCCCCCTGCCCTGTAGTGAGCCGCTCGGGCGAGGACGAGTCGCAGGAGGACGTGCTGATGGACGAGGCCCCCTCCAACCTCAGCCAAGCCTCCACCCTGCAAGCCAACCGGGAAGGTGAGCGCCTCCGGGGGGGTTTTTTGGGGGGCTGGGGGGGGTCCCGCAGGACCCCGAACCCCCCCCTCATCTCTTTTCCCCCCCCCCAAGACTCGATGAACATCCTGGACCCCGAGGACGAGGAGGAGCACACGCAGGAGGAGGACAGCAGCGGCAGCAACGAGGACGAGGACGACAGCCAGGACGAGGAGGAGGAGGAGGAGGAGGAAGATGAGGACGATCAGGTTTGGGGGGGGGGGCCCGCACCCCTTTTAATCCCCCTCCACAAGGTTTTAGGGCCCCCCACCCCATTTAATCCCCCTCCACAATCTTTTGGGGACCCCCCGTCCCATTTAATCCCCCTCCATGAGGTTTTTAGGACCCCCCCCCAACCTGTTTAATTCCCCTCCACGATGTTTTGGGGCCCCCACCCCATTTAAAATCCCCCCCCATGAGATTTTGGGTACCCCCCACCCCATTTAATCCCCCTCCACAAGGTTTTAGGGACCCCTACCCCATTTAATCCCCCTCCATGAGATTTTGGGTACCCCCCACCCCATTTAAAATCCCCCTCCACGAGGTTTTAGGGCCCCCCACCCCATTTAATCCCCCCCCCCATGATATTTTAGGGACCCCCACCCCACTGAATTCCTTCTCCACGAAATTTTTGGGGCCCCCCACCCCATTTACTCCCCCTCCACAATCTTTTTGGGACCCCCACCCCATTTAAAATCCCCCTCCATTAAGTTTTGGGTACCCCCCCACCCTATTTAATCCCCCCCCCATGAGATTTTAGGGACCCCTACCCTATTTAATCCCCCTCCATGAGATTTTGGGTACCCCCCACCCCATTTAAAATCCCCCTCCACGAGGTTTTAGGACCCCCCCCCATCCCATTTAATCCCCCCCATGAGATTTTTTGGACCCCCACCCCACTTAATTCCTTCTCCACGAAATTTTTGGGACCCCCACCCCATTTAATCCCGCTCCACGATGTTTTAGGGCCCCCCACCCCATTTAAAATCCCCCTCAGCAAGGTTTTAGGGACCCCTACCCTATTTAATCCCCCTCCACGATGTTTTAGGGTCCCCCACCCTATTTAATCCCCCCCCCCCCATGATATTTTGGGGACCCCCACCCCATTTAATTCCCCTCCACGAGGTTTTAGGGCCCCCCACCCCATTTAAAATCCCCCTCAGCAAGGTTTTAGGGACCCCTACCCTATTTAATCCCCCCCCCACGAGATTTTGGGGACCCCCACCCCATTTAATCCCCCTCCACAATCTTTTGGGGACCCTGACCCCATTTAATCCCCCCCCCATGATATTTTGGGGCCCCCCACCCCACTTAATTCCTTCTCCACTAAATTTTGGGGCCCCCCACCCCATTTAACAACGCCCTGGCGAGCCCCGCTGACCCCCCCCCTTTCCTATAACCCCCCCACCCCCAGGACGACGAGGAAGGGGAGGAAGGGGAGGAAGAGGAGGACGACGACGACGGCTCGGAGATGGAGCTGGACGAGGATTATCCCGACATGAACGCCTCCCCCCTCGTCCGCTTCGAGCGCTTCGATCGCGACGACGACCTCATCATCGAGTTCGACAACATGTTCTCCAGCCCCAGTAAGGCTTTTTGTGCCCCCCCCCCCAAAAAAAAAATTTTAGGGGGGGTCCCCGGCTCCCCACGGAGCTGGAGGAAGAGCGGGGAGCCCCCCCCGAGATTGGGGAGGGGGCTGGAAGGGGGCTGCAGCCCGGCAGCCGTTGTTTTGGGGGGGTTTGGGGGGGGGAATTGGCACCCCAATGTGATTTGGGGGGGTCAGGAGGGGGTTCACCCCCCTTTTTAGCACCCCAATGTAATTTTGGGGGGGGTCAGGAAGGGATTTATCCCCTTTTTATCACCCCAGTATAATTTGGGGGGGTCAGGAAGGGATTCTCCCCCCAATTTTTTAATCTTAATATAATTTGGGGGGGGTCAGGAAGGGGTTCACCCCCCTTTTTAGCACCCCAATATAATTTGGGGGGGGTCAGGAAGGGGTTCACCCCCCTTTTTAGCACCCTAATGTAATTTTGGGGGGGTCAGGAAGGGGTTCACCCCCCTTTTTAGCATCCCAATATAATTTGGGGGGGGTCAGGAAGGGGTTCACCCCCTTTTTCATCACCCCAATGTGATTTGGGGGGGTCAGGAGGGGGTTCACCCCCCTTTTTAGCACCCCAATGTAATTTGGGGGGGGTCAGGAAGGGGTTCACCCCCCTTTTCATCACCCCAATATAATTTGGGGGGCGTCAGGAAGGGGTTCATCCCCTTTTCATCAACCCAATATAATTTTTGGGGGGGTTGGGAAAGTGTTCACCCCCTTTTCACCCCTTCAGTATAATTTGGGGGGGGTCAGGAAGGGTTTCACCCTCTTTTCATCACCCTAATATAATTTGGGGGGGGGGTCAGGAAGGGTTTCACCCCCTTTTTATCACCCCAGTATAATTTTTGGGGGGGTCAGAAGGGTTTCTCCCCCCAATTTTTCATCTTAATATAATTTGAGGGGGGTCAGGAAGGGATTTATCCCCATTTCACCCCCTCAGTGTAATTTGGGGGGGGGTCAGGAAGGTGTTCACCCCCTTTTTATCACCCCAATATAATTTGGGGGGGGGTCAGGATGCATTTCTCCCCCATTTCACCCCCCAATACCCCCGATTTCTCCCTCTAACCCCATTTTTCCTTACCTCCACCCCCTCCCCTCCCTCCTATTACCCCCCCCATCCCCAATAACGCTTTTTTCTCCCCCCCCCGCAGCCGACATCCCCCCCTCCCCGGGGAACATCCCGGCCACGCACCCCCTGCTGGTTCGCCACGCCGACCACGGGGCCCTGGCCCTGGGCGCCGGCTCCTCGGGGACGCGGCTGGCTCAGGGCATGGGGCGCAGCCAACGCACCCTGCGCCAGCTCACCGCCAACACCGGCCACACCATCCACGTCCACTACCCCGGCACGCGACAGCCCAACCCGCCGCTCATCCTGCAGAGGTTGGTAGCCACCCCAGGCTCTCCGGTAGCCATCCTGGACCCTTTGGTAGCCATCCCGGTCTCTCTGGTGGCCACCTCGGACCCTTTGGTAGCCACCCAGACCCTCCAGTAGCCATCCTGGGTTCTTTGGTGGCCACCCAGACCCTCCAGTAGCCACCCTAGACCCTTTGGTAGCCACATCGGTCCCTCTGGTGGCCACCCAGACCCTCTGGTGGCCACCCAGACCCTCCAGTAGCCACCCCGGGCTCTCCGGTAGCCATCCCGGACTCTCTGGTAGCTCCCCCAGAAACTCCAGTGGCCACCCAGACCCTCTGGTAGCCACCCCGGACTCTCTGGTAGCCACACCGGTCCCTCTGGTGGCCACACGGACTCTCCAGTAGCCACCCTGGACCCTCCGGTAGCCATCCTGGGCTCTCTGGTAGCCACCCCAGACCCTCTGGTAGCCACCCCGGGCTCTCCAGTAGCCACACCAGTCCCTCTGGTGGCCATACGGACTCTCTGGTAGCCACCCCGGTCTCTCTGTTGGCCACCCCAGACCCTTTGGTAGCCACCCTGGACCCTCCTGTAGCCATCCTGGGCTCTTTGGTGGCCACCCAGACTCTCTGGTGGCCATCCCGGGCCCCCCGGTAGCCACACCGGTCCCTCTGGTGGCCACCCAGACTCTCCGGTGGCCACCCCAGGCTCTCCAGTGGCCACCCGGACTCTCCGGTGTCCCCGCTGTCCCCATTGTCCCTCCTGGTGTCCCCATTACCCCATCCCTCCTGGTGTCCCCACTGCCCCTCTGGATGTCCCCACTGCCCCCCCTGCCCCCCTGGGTGTCCCCATCCCCCTCCCAGCGTGTCCCCTGCCCCTCTGGGTGTCCCCACTGCCCCCCCTGCCCCCCTGGGTGTCCCCATTGCCCTTCCAGGTGTCCCCACTGCCCCTCTTGGTGTCCCCGCTGTCCCCGTTGCCCCTCTGGGTGTCCCCACTGCCCCTCTGGGTGTCCCCACTGCCCCCCCTTTCCCCCCGGCTGTCCCTGTTGCCCTTCCAGGTGTCCCCAATGCCCCCACTGCCCCTCTTGGTGTCCCCATTGCCACTCTTGATGTCCCCACTGCCTCTCTGGGTGTCCCCACTGCCCCCCCCTTTCCCCCCGGGTGTCCCTATTGCCCTTCCAGGTGTCCCCACTGCCTCCCCTGCCCCCCCGGGTGTCCCCACTGCCTCCCCTGCCCCCCTGGGTGTCCCTGTCCCCCCCCCAGCGTGTCCCTGTCCCCCCCCAGCGTGTCCCTGTCCCCCCCCCAGGCTGCTGGGCCCTTCGGCGGCGGCCGACATCCTTCAGCTGAGCAGCAGCCTGCCGCTGCAGAGCCGGGGCCGGGCCCGCCTGCTGGTGGGCAACGAGGACGTGCACATCATCGCCCGCTCCGACGACGAGCTCCTCGACGACTTCTTCCACGAGCAGGGCCCCGCCGGCAGCCAGGCAGGCGAGTGGGGGGCGGGGCCTGAAGGGGGAGGGGCTTGGGAGGGGGGCGGGGCTTGGGAAGGGGGCGGGGTTTGGGGGAGGGGGTAGGGGGTAGGGGTCAGCCCCTAAGGGAGTAGGGTTAGGTGGAGGGGGGCGTGGCCAGGTCGAGGGGGGTGTGGCTAGGTCGAGGGGGCGTGGTTAAGGCAGGGGGCGTGGCCACTTCAAGGGGGTGTGGTCTAAGGAAGGGGGCGGGGCCTGGGGTTAGGGGTAGGGGGTAGGGTCAGCCCCTAAGGGAGTAGGGTTAGTTCGAGGGGGGCGTGGCCAGGTCGAGGGGGGTGTGGCTAGGTCGAGGGGGCGTGGTTAAGGCAGGGGGCGTGGTTTAAGGAAGGGGGCGGGGCCTGGGGTTAGGGGTCAGCCCCTAAGGGAGTAGGGTTAGTTGGAGGGGGCGTGGTCATGTTGAGGGGGCGTGGTTAAGGCAGGGGGCGTGGCCACGTCAAGGGGGTGTGGTTAAGGCAGGGGGTATTGCCACTTCAAGGGGGTGTGGTCTAAGGAAGGGGGCGGGGGCTGGGGTTAGGGGTAGGGGGGTAGTGGGGTAGGGGTCAGCCCCTAAGGGAGTAGGGTTAGTTGGAGGGGGGCGTGGTTTAGGCAGGGGGCGTGGTCTGAGGAAGGAGGTGTGGTCTACGGAAGGGGGCGTGGCCTGGGATTAGGGGTGCAGGGGTAGGGGTCAGCCCCTAAGGGAATGGGGGCAGGGCCCTGCCGGCAGCCAGACAGGCGAGTGGGGGGCGGGGCCTGAAGTGGGAGGGGCTTGGGAGGGGGCGGGGTTTGGTAAGGGGGCGTGGTTTGGCTGGGGGAGGGGCCTGGGTGAGGAGTTAGGGGTAGGGGTCAGCCCCTAAGATATTGGCAGGGGGCGTGGTCAGGTCGAGGAGGGCGTGGTCTGTGCAGGGGCAGGGCCTGCAGGGGGTGGGGCTTGGGAGGGGGCGGGGCTTGGGGGAGGAGTTAGGGGTAGGGGGTAGGGGTCAGCCCCTAAAGGAGTAGGGTTAGGTGGAGGGGGGCGTGGCCAGGTCGAGGGGGCGTGGTTTAGTCAGGGACGTGGTCTAAGGGAGGGGGCGGGGCCTAACGGTGGAGGCGTGGCCTGGGATGAGTTGTGCAGGGGTAGGGGTCAGCCCCTAAGGGAGTGGAAAGGGGTGTGGCTATGTCAAGGGGGGTGTGGCCAGATCAAGGGGGTGTTGTCGGGTCGAGGGGGCGTGGTCAGATCAAGGGGGCGTGGTCTGTGCAGGGGCGGGGCCAGGGGTGGGGTAAGGGGTCAGCCCCTAAGGGGAGTGGGAGGGGGCGTGGCTATTCAGAGGGGGCGTGGTTTAAGGGATGGTGTGGTCATTGTGGGGGCGGGGTCTTGGGAAGGGGCGTGGCTTACGTGGGGGCGGGACAGCTCCTAAGGAGGTGGAGAGAGAAGGGAAGGGGGCGGGGCCAGAGCTGGGGGCAGGGCTTGGACTGGGGTGGGCAGGGCCAGGTGGAAAAGGAGGGCAGCGGGAAGGGGTGGGGGCGTGGCTTCCCTCTTGGGGGCGGGGCCTCCGCGCTGACCCCGCCCCCTCCCCCCCCAGGGACCCTGTCCAGCATCCCCACGGCCCTGACGCGCTGGACGGAGGAGTGCAAGGTGCTGGACGCCGAGAGCATGCACGACTGCGTCTCGGGTGAGACCCCAAAACGGACCCACAGCGACCCCACAGCCACCCCATAGCACCCCCATAGCGCCCCCATCCCATAAATCCCCCTATATCACCCCCCATCCTATAAATTCCCCTATATACGCCCCCCATCCCATAAATTCCCCTATACATGCCCCCTGTCCCATAAATCCCCCCACATATGCCCCCCATCCCATAAATCCCCCAATATATGCCCCCCATCCCATAAATTCCCCTATATCGCCCCCCATCCCATAAATGCCCCAACATAGGCCCCCCATCCCATAAATCCCCCTACATGCACCCCCCATCCCATAAATCCCCCAATATATGTCCCCCATCCCATAAATCAACCCCCCATCCCATAAATCCCCCTGCATACACCCCCCATCCCATAAATCAACCCCCCATCCCATAAATCAACCCCCCATCCCATAAATCCTATATAAGCCCCCCATCCCATAAATCCATTCCCCATCCCATAAATCCCCCTCAATTCCCCCCCATTCCCTAAATCCCTCTCCTCAATGCCCCCCATCCCATAAATCCTCCCCTCTGTCCCCCCCATCCCATAAATCTCCTCTATATCGCCCCCATCCCATAAATACCCCCCCCATCTCACCCCCAATCGCACAAATTCCCCCCTCTGTCCCCCCACCCCACAAACCCCACCCCACAAACTTTTAAGGCCCCCCCCAAATTTCTGATTCTCCCCCCAAATTTCTGAGTCCCCCACGAAATTTCTGAGTCCCCCCCCCCTAAACTTCTGACTTCCCATAAAATTTCTGACCCCCCTCCCAAATTTCTGACCCCCCCCAATTTTTGGAGCCCCCCCCAAATTTCTGATTTCCCCCCCCCACCAAATTTTTAACCCCACCTAAATTTCTGACCCCTCCCCAAATTTTTAAGCCCCCCCCCCCAAATTTCTAACCTCCTCCCCTAATTTCTGATCCCACCCCAAATTTCTGATTGACCCCCCCCAACCTTTTGACACCCCAAATTTCTGACCCCTCCCCAAATTTCCGACCCCCCAAATTTTTACTCAAAATTTCTGACCCCCCCCAAATTTCTGAGCCCCCCCAAATTTCCGACCCCCCAAATTTTTACTCAAAATTTCTGACTCCCCCCCCAAATTTCTGAGTCCCCCCCCCAAATTTCTGATTCCCCCCCCAAATTTCTGAGCCCCCCCCAAATTTCCGACCCCCCAAATTTTTACTCAAAATTTCTGACCCCCCCCGAAATTTCTGAGTCCCCCCCCAAATTTCTGAGTCCCCCCATAAATTTCCGAGCCCCCCCCAAATTTCCGACCCCTCAAATTTCTACTCAAAATTTCTGACTCCCCTCCCAAACTTCTGACCCCCTCCCAAACTTCTGACCCCCTCCCAAATTTCTAACCCCCCCCCCTCCCCAAATTTCCGCCCCCCCCCCAGTGGTGAAGGTTCCCATCCTGGCTCGCCTGGAGGCTCTGCGCGACGAGGAGCTGGACGAGCGGCGCGAGAAGCGGCGGCGCCAGGCGGCCGAGGACGAAGCCAAAGGCACCGAGCGGGGCCCCGAGGACAAGGACACCCCGGAGCCAGGCACCCAGGTCCGTTTTCCCCCGGGGGGGGCACCAAAAAACCCAAAAAACCCCCCCAAAAAACCACCCCCCCCCCTCCTTTCCACCTCTCACCCTCCTTTATCCCCTTAGGGCGCAGCGCCCAAAGCCGCCAACAGCTCCAACGACGCCCCCCCAGCAGGTAAAACCCCCCCGGAGGTCCCTAAATCCCCCCCCCAAAATAAAACCGGGCCCCCCCCGTGCGAAACAAGCCCCCCCCCGACGTGGCACCCCGCGGGTTGAGGTAGTAGATTGTATAGTTGGAGGCTCACACGCCCGTCTCGGAGATAACTATACAGTCTACTGTCTTCCTCGCGGGGCGCACGGCCGACGGACCCCCCCCCTTTTGACCCTAAAACCCCCCCCCAAAATCTGGGGGGGGTCACCGATCCCGTTGTGGGGCGGGGGGGGCTTCGTACGGCCCCCCCCTGGCGCACCCGGCGCCCGCCACGCAGGTGAGGGTTGGGTTTTGTGGTTTTTTTTTGGGGTTATTCATTATTTTTTTGTCGTGGGGGGGTGATATTAAAAAGGGGGGGGTGTTTGGGGTGCTGGGGGGGGGGATTTTGGGGTGGGGGGGCCGCGCTGCTGGCCCCCTGGGGGTGAGGTAGTCGGTTGTATTGTTGGGGGGCCGGGATGGGAGCCCCACGATCGAGGTAACGATGCAGCCGACTACTTTCCCCCGGGGGGACCCCTCACGACGGGGGCTTTTTGGGGTGGGGGGGGGTGTTTTTTTTTTAAGGGGGGGGTGGGGGGGCACCCACGGGTGCTTCCAGCGCTCACCTTTCCCCCTTTACCCCCCCTAGAAGCGGCGGGAGAGCCCCCCCCGCCCGGCCCCCACCGCACCCTGGTGATGCTGGAACCGGCCCCCGCCGCCCCCGAGCCCCCCCCCGAAGCCCCCGGCCGCCCCCCCCAGCCCCCGGAGCACGAAGAGGGGGGGCCCGGACGGCCCCCCCCGGACGCCGAAGCCACCCAGATGGAGCTGTCACCCGCTCCCACCATCAGTGAGTCCCACATCTCCTTTTTTTGGGGGGGTTAATTTATTAATCCCCATCCGTTTGGGGCTGGGGGGGCTCTTTATAAATACGGGGGGGGCTTAAATTTATTTTTTTGTGTGTCCCCCCCCCCTGCAGCCTCTTTGTCCCCGGAGAGAGCCGAGGATTCGGACGCGCTGACGGCCGTGAGCAGCGCCCTGGAGGGCTCCCCCATGGACACCTCCAGCCTGGCCTCCTGCACCCTAGAGGAAGCCGGGGGGGGCAGCGAGGCCGGGGGGGCCCCCGCACCCCCACAAGGCCCCCCCGGCACCCCCCAGGGCCCCCCACCCGCCCCCCCGGGCCCCCCCGACGCCTCCCACCCCACCGATGACAGGTAAGAGCCCTCGACCCCATAACGCCCCCATAACGCCCCCATAATCACCCTATAACATCCCCGCCACCCCCTTGCATCCTCCGTACCCTTTTTTTTTTTGGGGGGGGCGAGGACACAGCTAAATTTTGGGGTGTCCCTGTGTCCCCCCCCCCCAAATTAGCTCGCCCCCCGCCTCGTCCTCGGAGAGCTCGTCCACCCGGGACTCGGCCGTCGCCATCTCGGGCGCCGACTCGCGGGGGATCCTGGAGGAGCCGCTGCCCTCCACCAGCAGCGAGGAGGAGGATCCGCTCGCAGGTGGGCGCCGCGGCCCCAAACGTCCCCTAAACGTCCCCCCAAATATCCCCCAAATGTCCCCTAAACCTCCCCTAAATGCCCCCCAAATATCTCCCAAATGTCCCCTAAATGCCCCCCAAATATCTCCCAAATGTCCCCTAAATATCCCCTAAACATCCCCCTGATATCCCCTGAACATCCCCCCAAAATCCCCCAATGTTCCCTAAATATCCCCCAACTGTTCCCTAAATGTCCCCTAAACATCCCCCAGAAATCCCCTGAACATCCCCCAAAAATCCCCCAATGTCCCTTAAATATCCCCCAAATGTACCTCCAATATCCCCCAAATGTCCCCCAAACATCCCCCAAATATCCCCCAAATGTCCCCCAAATGTCCCCTAAACATCTCCGCGATATCCCCTGAACATCCCCCAAAAATCCCCCAATGTCCCCTAAATATCCCCTAAATGTCCCCCCAAATATCCTCCAAATGTCCCCTAAACCTCCCCCCGATATCCCCTAGATGTCCCCTAAACGTCCCCCAAATATCCCCCAAACGTCCCCTAAATATCCCCTAAACATCCCCCCGATATCTCCTGAACATCCCCCAAAAATCCCCAAATGTCCCTCCAATATCCCCTAAATGTCCCCCAAATATCCCCCAAATATCCCCCAAATATCCCCCAAATATCCCCAAATATCCCCTAAACGTCCCCCAAAGTTTCCCTAAATGTCCCCCAAATGTCCCCCAAACATCCCCTAAACGTCCCCCAAATATCCCCCAAACATCCCCTAAACGTCCCCCAAATATCCCCCAATATCCCCAAATGTCCCCCAAATATCCCCCAAACTTTCCCTAAAGTCCCCTAAACGTCCCCCAAATACCCCCCAAATGTCCCCTAAACCTCCCCTAAATGTCCCCCCCATGACCCCATGTACCCCCCACATCCCCCCCATGACCCCATATCCCCCCCCACGCTCCCCCCATGACCCCACATCCCCCCCATGACCCCATATCCCCCCCCACGCTCCCCCCTGTGACCCCACATCCCCCCCATGACCCCATATCCCCCCCCACGCTCCCCCCATGTCCCCACATCCCCCCCATGACCCCATATCCCCCCCACACGCTCCCCCCGTGACCCCACATCCCCCCATGACCCCATATCCCCCCCATGACCCCACATACCCCCCCCACGCTCCCCCCATGACCCCACACCCCCCCATGACCCCACATAACCCCGTGACCCCACATCCCCCCCATGACCCCATATCCCCCCCATGCTCCCCCCATGCTCCCCCCATGACCCCACATCCCCCCCATGACCCCATATCCCCCCATGACCCCCCATGACCCCATATCCCCCCCCACACTCCCCCCGTGACCCCACATCCCCCCCATGACCCCATATCCCCCCCCCACGCTCCCCCCTGTGACCCCACATGCCCCCCATGACCCCATATCCCCCCCCATGCTCCCCCCATGACCCCCCATGACCCCATATGCCCCCCCACGCTCCCCCCATGACCCCATATCCCCCCCCCATATCCCCCGTGACCCCATGACCCCATATCCCCCCCTTGACCCCGCACCCCCCCGTGACCCCATATCCCCCCCCACGCTCCCCCCATGACCCCACATCCCCCCCACGCTCCCCCCGTGACCCCACACCCCCCCCATGACCCCATATCCCCCCATGACCCCACATGACCCCATATCCCCCCCCACGTCCCCCCCATGACCCCACGTCCCCATGACCCCCCATGATCCCCATGACCCCCATGACCCCACATCCCCCCCATGACCCCCCATGACCCCATATCCCCCCCCACGCTCCCCCCATGACCCCATATCCCCCCCCACATCCCCCCATGACCCCCCATGACCCCATAACCCCCCCATGACCCCATATCCCCCCCCACATCCCCCCCGTGACCCCACATCCCCCCCATGACCCCATATCCCCCCCATGACCCCCATGACCCCATAACCCCCCCGTGACCCCATATCCCCCCCACACTCCCCCCGTGACCCCACATCCCCCCCACACCCCCCCCGTGACCCCATAACCCCCCCGTGCCCCTAACGCGCCCCCGTTGCCCCCCCCAGGGATCAGCCTCCCCGAGGGCGTGGACCCCTCGTTCCTGGCGGCGCTGCCGGACGACATCCGCCGGGAGGTGCTGCAGAACCAGCTGGGGATCCGCCCCCCCGCCCGGGCCCCGCCCACCCCCAGCCCCGCCCCCCCGGTGGTGGCCAATCCCGGCCTCACCGAGGTCAGCCCCGAGTTCCTGGCCGCCCTGCCCCCGGCCATCCAGGAGGAGGTGGGCGGGGCTTCGAGGGGGGTGGGTGGGGTTTAAATGGGAGTGGGTGGGGCTTAAGGGGGATGGGAGGGGCTTAAAGGGGGTGGGAGGGGGTGGGTGGGACTTGAGTGATGGGAGGGGTCAGGTGGGGTGGGTGGGGCTTGAGGGGGTGGGAGGGGCTTAAATGTGAGTGGGTGGGGCTTCGAGGGGGTATGAATGGCTTAAAGGGGTGGGAGGGGCTTAAGGGGGTGGGTGGGGCTTAAAGGGGGGTGGGCGGGGCTTGAGGGAGTGGGAGGGGCTTAGAGGGGTGGGCGAGGCTTTGAGGGGTGGGTGGGGTTTAAATGGGAGGGAGTGGGGCTTAAATGGGGTGGGCGGGGCCTGGTGGGGTGGGGGGGCTTGAGGGGGTGGGCGGGGCTTAGAGGGGGTGGGAGGGGGTTGAAGGGGGTGGGTGGGGATTAAAGGGGCTGGGAGGAGTCTGGTGGGGTGGGCGGGGCTTAAGGGGGTGGGAGTGGCCTGGTGGGGTGGGAGGGGCTTGAGGGGTGAGTGGGGCTTAAGAGGGGAGGGATTTGAGGGGGGTGGGCTGGGCTAAAAGGGGGTGGGCTGGGCTAAAAGGGGGTGGGCGGGGCTTGAGTGAAGGGAGGGGTCATGTGGGGTGGGTGGGGCTTGAGGGGTGGGCCTTTGCGTTGGGGGCGTGGCTTATCCAAAAGGGGTGTGGCCTGTCCGTGGGTGTGGCCTGCTGAATGAAGGGTTAACCCCTTCCTTCCCAGAGCCCTTTTAGTAACGGGGCCGGGGGGTGTTACATAGGGTGTGGGGTATGGTTTATTGGAGGGGTGTGGTTTATCCGGGGGGGTGTGGCTTATCCAAAAGGGGGTGTGGCCTGCCTGTGGGCGTGGCCTGCTGCCCTTTGCCGGGGGTTAACCCCTTCCTTCCCAGAGCCTTTTTAGTAATGGGCAGGGGGGCTCTACATAGCGATTGGGTTATAGCTTATTGGAGGGTGCGGTTTATCGAGGGGGGCGTGGCTTATCGGGGGGCGTGGCTCATGTGGGCGGGGCCTGCTAAATGAAGGGTTAACCCCTTCCTTCCCAGAGCCCTTTTAGTAATGGGATGGGGTGCGTTACATAGGGTGCTGGGTATGGCTTATCAGAGGGGTGTGGTTTATCGGGGGGCGTGGCTTATCCAAAAGGGGTGTGGCCTGCTGCCCTGTGCAGGAGGTTAACCCCTTCCTTCCCAGAGCCCTCCTAGTAACGGGGCGGGGGTGCGTTACATCGGGTGCAGGGTATGGTTTATCGGGGGGGTGTGGTTTATAGTGGGGGCGTGGCTTATCGGGGGGGCGTGGCTTATCGGGGGGGCGTGGCTAACCGGAGGCCTTCCCGGGCAGGTGCTGGCGCAGCAGCGTGCGGAGCAGCAGCGGCGGGAGCTGGCGCAGGCGACGAGCTCGGACGCCCCCATGGACCCGGTGACCTTCATCCAGACGCTGCCCTCGGAGCTGCGGCGCTCGGTGCTGGAGGACATGGAGGACAGCGTGCTGGCCGTCATGCCCCCCGACATCGCCGCCGAGGCCCAGGCCCTGCGGCGCGAGCAGGAGGCCCGCCAGCGCCAGCTGATGCACGAGCGCCTCTTCGGCCACTCCAGCACCTCCGCGCTCTCCGCCATCCTCCGCAGCCCCGGTGAGCAGCACGGCGTCGCCTCCGTCCCCTCCCGGCCTCCTCTCGCTCATTGTCCTCTCCTGGTGTCCCTTCATCCTCTCCTAGCACCCCAAATCCTCTCCTAACATCCTTCATTCCCTCTCAGCACCCCAAATCCTCTCCTGATGTCCTTAGTTCCTTCCCAGCACCCTAAATCCTCTCCTGATATTCTCTATTCCTTCTCTCGGCACCCCACATCCTCTCCTGACATCCTTCATTCCCTCTTAGTACCCCAGATCCTCTCCTGATGTCCTCCGTTCCCTCTTGCCACCCCAGATCCTCTCCTGACATCCTTCGTTCCCTCTTAGTACCCTACATCACCTCCTGACATTCTCCATTCTCCATTCCCTCTTGGCACCCAAAATCCTCTCCTGATGTCCTTAGTTCCTTCCCAGCACCCCAAATCCTCTCCTGACATCCTCTATGTTCTCCTAGCACCCCAAATTCTCTCCTGATGTTCTCCATTCCCTCTCAGCACCCCAAATCTCTCCTGACGTCCTCTATCATCTCTCAGCACCCCAAATCCTCTCCTGACATTCTCCGTTCCCTCTTGGCACCCCAAATCATCTCTTGATGTCCTCTATTCCTTCCTAGTACCCCAAATCCTCTCCTGACGTTCTACATTTCTTCTCTTAACACCCCAAATCCTCTCCTGACATCGTCTATAATCTATCAGTACCCCAAATCCTCTCCTGACATCTATCATCTCTCAGCACCCCAAATCCTCTCCTGACATCCTCTATTCCTGACCCCTCCGCAGCCCCGGTGAGCAGCACGGCATCGCCTCCGTCCCCTCCCAGCCTCCTCTCGCTCCTTGTTCTCTCCTGGTGTCCCTCCATCCTCTCCCAGCACCCCAAATCCTCTCCTAGCACCTCAAATCCTCTCCCAGCACCCCAAATCCTCTCCTGACATCCTTCGTTCCCTCTTAGTACCCCACATCTTCTCCTGACATTCTCCATTCCCTCTCAGCACCCCAAATCCTCTCCTGATGTCCTTAGTTCCTTCCCAGCACCCTAAATCCTCTCCTGATATTCTCTATTCCTTCTCTCGGCACCCCACATCCTCTCCTGACATCCTTCATTCCCTCTTAGTACCCCAGATCCTCTCCTGATGTCCTCCGTTCCCTCTTGCCACCCCAGATCCTCTCCTGACATCCTTCGTTCCCTCTTAGTACCCTACATCACCTCCTGACATTCTCCATTCTCCATTCCCTCTTGGCACCCAAAATCCTCTCCTGATGTCCTTAGTTCCTTCCCAGCACCCCAAATCCTCTCCTGACATCCTCTATCATCTCTCAGCACCCCAGATCCTCTCCTGACATTCTCCATTCCCTCTTGGCACCCCAAATCCTCTCCTGACGTCCTCTATTCCTTCCTAGTACCCCAAATCCTCTCCTGATATTCTCTATTCCTTCTCTCGGCACCCCAAATCCTCTCCTGATGTCCTCCATTCCCCCCTAGTACCCCAAATCCTCTCCTGACGTTCTCCATTTCTTCTCTTAACACCCCAAATCTTCTCCTGACATCCTTCATTCCCTCTCTCAGCACCCCAAATCCTCTCCTGACGTCCTCTATTCACTCTCAGCACCCCAAATCCTCTCCTGACGTCCTCTATCCTCTCTTAGCACCCCAAATCTTCTCCTGGCATCCTCCATTCCCTCTCTCACCGCCCCAAATCCTCTCCTAACACCCCAAATTGTCTCTCGATATTCTCTATTCCCTCTCGGCACCCCAAATCCTCTCCTGGCATCCTCCATTCCCTCCTAGTACCCCAAATCCTCTCCTGACGTTCTCCATTCCCTCTTGGCACCCCAAATCCTCTCCTGACATCCTCTATTCCCTCCCAGCACCCCAAATCCTCCCCTGATGCCCTTTTATTCTCCCCCCACACCCCAATTCTCTTTTCCCCATCCCTCCTCCTCCCCTCCTGCCACCCCCATATTTCCTCTCACCCCCCTCCAAACCCCTTGGACCCTGAAACCCCGCGCCCCCTGACCCCGTACCCCCAAACCCTGTGCCCCCCATGACCCCACGCTCCCAAAAAGCCCCCCCAAGCCCCCCCAAAAGCCCCCTAACACCATTTTTTCTTGGCAGCCTTCACCAGTCGGCTGAGTGGGAACCGGGGGGTGCAGTACACCCGGCTGGCCGTGCAGCGGGGCGGCACCTTCCACATGGGGGGCAGCAGCAGCCACAGCAGGTACGTGCCCCACGAGGTTCTGGGGGACCCCAAAAACTTCTGGGGAGCCCCACGAGGTTCTGGGGATCCCCACGAGGTTCTGGGAGACCCCAAAAACTTTTGGGGAGCCCCACGAGGTTCTGGGGAGCCCCACGAGGTTCTGGGAGACCCCAAAAACTTCTGGGGATCCCCACGAGGTTCTGGGGATCCCTACAAGGTTCTGGGGGATCCCAAAAACTTCTGGGGAGCCCCACGAGGTTCTGGGAGACCCCAAAAACTTCTGGGGAGCCCCACGAGGTTCTGGGGAGCCCAGCAAGGTTCTGGGGAGTTCCTCGAGGTCCTTTGGAACCCCACAGGGTTCTGGGGAGCCCCACAAGCATTTGGGGAGCTCCCCAAGGTTCTTTGGAACTCCTGAAGCTTCTGGGGAGCCCCACGAGCATTTGGGAAAAGCCCCACGAGCATCTGGGGAGCTCACCGAGGTGTTTTTGGGGGGATCTTCCCAAACTTTTGGGGATCTTCCCCAGCTTCTGGGGAGCAACACGAGCTTTTGGGGTTATTCCCAAGCTTTTTGGGGAGCAACACGAGCTTTTGGGGTTATTCCCAAGCTTTCAGGGGATCTTCCCAAGCTTCTGGGGAGCAACACGAGCTTCTGGGGTTATTTCCAAGCTTTTGGGGTTATTCCCAAGTTTTTTTGGGATCTTCCCAAGCTTTCTTGGGATCTTCCCAAGCTTTTGGGGAGCAACACAAGCTCTTGGGGATCTTCCCAAGCTTCTGGGGAGCAACACGAGCTTTTGAGGTTATTCCCAAGCTTTTTGGGGAGCAACATGAGCTTTTGGGGTTATTCCCAAGCTGTTTTGGGTATCTTCCCAAGATTTTTGGGTATCTTCCCAAGCTTTTGGAGTAGCAACATGAGCTTTTGGGGAGCCACACGATCTCTTGGGGTTATTCCTGAGCTTTTTGGGGAGCCACACGAGCTTTTGGGGTTATTCCCAAGCTGTTTTGGGTATCTTCCCAACCTTTTTGGGTATCTTCCCAAGCTTTTGGAGTAGCAACATGAGCTTTTGGGGAGCCACACAAGCTTTTGAGGTTATTCCTGAGCTTTTTGGGGATCTTCCCAAGATTTTGGGGATCTTCCCAAGCTTCTGGGGAGCAACACGAGCTTTTGGGGTTATTCCCAAGTTTTTTTGGGATCTTCCCAAGCTTCTTGGGTATCTTCCCAAGCTTCTGGGGTAGCAACGTGAGGTTTTGGGGAGCAACATGAGCTTTTGGGGTTATTCCCAAGCTGTTTTGGGTATCTTCCCAAGCTTTTTGGGTATCTTCCCAAGCTTTTGGGGAGCAACACGAGCTCTTGGGGATCTTCCCAAGCTTTTTGGGGTAGCAACACGAGCTTTTGGGCCTCCCCCCACTCACTTCTCCCCCCCGCAGACCCTCGGGGAGCAGCGTGGACAGCCTCCTGCGCCTTCGGGGCCGCCTGCTGCTGGACCACGAAGCCCTCTCGTGCCTCCTGGTGCTTCTCTTCGTGGACGAGCCCAAACTGAACACCAGCCGCCTCCACCGCGTCCTCCGCAACCTCTGCTACCACGCTCCCACCCGGGGCTGGGTCGTCCGCAGCCTCCTCTCCATCCTCCAACGCAGCAGCGAGAGCGAGCTTTGCCTCGAAGCCCCCCGAGCCCCCCCGGCCCCCGAAGAACAACGTCCCCAACGACGCGCCGGAGCCCGAACCGGCGCCGCCGCCGAGCCTCGAGCCTTGGATTTATTGCACCGGGTGGAAGCTCGAAGCTCCGGCCAGCTCTCCTGGCTCTCCGTCTCCATGGACGCCGCCCTAGGGTGCCGAACCAACATCTTCCAGATCCAGAGGGCTCCCGGGAGGAAGCACACCGAGAAGCACGCCGCCGCCGCCGGCTCCGCCGTCCACATCCACCCCCAGGCCGCCCCCGTCGTCTGCCGCCACGTCCTCGACACCCTCATCCAGCTGGCCAAGGTGAGCCCTGGGGGGGAGTTTGGGGGGCTCTGGAGGAGGTCTTGGGGGTGTTGGGTGCTTATTCTTAGAGCTCAGGGGGATTTGGGGTGCTCTGGAGGACCTTGGGGTGCTCTGGAAGACGTCTTGGGGGTGTTTGGGGGCGCCTTGTTGGACCCTGGGGGGATTTGGGATGCTCTGAAGCACATTTTTGGGCTGTTTGGGTGTTTATTCTTAGAGCTCGGAGGGATTTGGGGTGCTCTGGAGGACCTCGGGGTGCTCTGGAAGAGGTCTTGGGGGTGTTTGGGTGCTCCTTGTTGGAGCTCAGGGGGATTTGGGGTGCTCCAGGGGACCTTGGGATGCTCTGGAGGACCTTCGGGTGCTCCAGATCATTTCCTGGGGGTGTTTGGGTGCTTATTCTTAGAGCTCAGGGGGATTTGGGGTGCTCTGGAGGACCTCGGGGTGCTCTGGAGGAGGTCTTGGGGGTGTTTGGGGGCGCCTTGTTGGAGCTTGGGGGGATTTGGGGTGCTCCAGGGGACCTTGGGGTGCTCCATAGCATATCCTGGGGGTGTTCGGGTGCTTATTTTTAGAGCTAGGAGGGATTTGGGGTGCTCTAGGGGACCTTGGGGTGCTCTGGAGGAGGTCTTGGGGGCGTTTGGGTGCTCCTTGTTGGAGCTCGGGGGGATTTGGGGTGCTCTGGAGGACCTTGGGGTGCTCTGGAGGAGGTCTTGGGGGTGTTTGGGTGCTCCTTGCTGAGCTTGGGGGGATTTGGGGTGCTCTGGAGGACCTTGGGGTGCTCTGGAGCACATCTTTGGGGTGTTTGGGTGCTCCTTGTTGGAGCTTGGGGGGATTTGGGGTGCTCTGGAGGACCTTGGGGTGCTCTGGAGGACCTTGGGGTGCTCTGGAGGAGGTCTTGGGGGTGTTGGGTGCTTATTCTTAGAGCTCAGGGGGATTTGGGGTGCTCTGGAGGACCTTGGGGTGCTCTAGAGGAGGTCTTGGGGGCGTTTGGGCGCTCCTTGTTGGAGCTCGGGGGGATTTGGGGTGCTCTGGAGGATCTTGGGGTGCTCTGGAGCACATCTTTGGGGTGTTTGGGTGCTCTTTGTTGGAGCTGGGGGAGATTTGGGGTGCTCCAGGGGACCTTGGGGGGCTCTGGAGGAGGTCTTGGGGGCGTTTGGGCGCTCCTTGTTGGAGCTCGGGGGGATTTGGGGTGCTCTGGAGGATCTTGGGGTGCTCTGGAGCACATCTTTGGGGTGTTTGGGTGCTCTTTGTTGGAGCTGGGGGAGATTTGGGGTGCTCCAGGGGACCTTGGGGGGCTCTGGAGGAGGTCTTGGGGGCGTTTGGGCGCTCCTTGTTGGAGCTCGGGGGGATTTGGGGTGCTCTGGAGGATCTTGGGGTGCTCTGGAGCACATCTTTGGGGTGTTTGGGTGCTCTTTGTTGGAGCTGGGGGAGATTTGGGGTGCTCCAGGGGACCTTGGGGGGCTCTGGAGGAGGTCTTGGGGGTGTTTGGGTGCTCCTTGTTGGAGTTCGAGGCGATTTGGGGTGCTCTGGATCACTTTGGGATTCACCAGACCCCACTGGGGTGCACCGGGCCATACTGGGGGAGCCACCTGAGGCCCCCCAGCTGCGCGTGGCGGGGGTTCAATTTTTCATTTTGCCTTTTTTACCCTTTTTTTTACCTTTTTTTTTCCCCTCCAGGTCTTCCCCAGCCACTTCACCCAGCAGCGGGGCCGGGAAGCGACGAGCGACGGCGAACGGGACCGCGGTGGCGGCGGCGGCGGTGGTGGCGGAGGGGGCACCGGCCCCAAAACGGGGGGCAGCCCTTGCCCCTCGGGGGGCGCCCCCCAAACCGCCCCCGCTCCCACCACCTCCACCACCTCCTCCGGCGGCCCGGGGGGGCTCTCCACCGATTTTTGGGACCTCCTGGTCAAGCTGGACAACATGAACGTCAGCCGTAAAGGCAAAGGCTCTGCTAAAGCCGGGCCGGGGGCCGGGGGTCCCGAGGGGGAAGTTTTGGGGTTGGGGTTGGAGGCGTCCCCCCTGGGGCAGCTGATGAACATGTTGTCCCACGGGGTCATCCGCCGCAGCGCCCTCCTCACCGAAAAGCTCCTGCGCCTCCTCTCCCTCATCTCCATCGCCCTCCCCGAGGGAGGAGGAGGGGGGAAAGGGGGAGATGGGGCGGCCGCCCCCCCGCCGCCCCCACCCCCGGGAAGCGGGGCCGGGGCTGCTGCTGCTGCTGCTGCTGCCCCCCCTGCTGCTGCCGGGGGTCCCCCCGCAGCCCCCAGCCCCACCGCGGGGACGCCGGCCGGGGCCAGCGGTGCGACGGCGGTGGCAGGCGGCGGTGCGACGGCTGGTGAGTTGTTGGGGGGGGGGATTTTGGGGGGGTTTGGGGGGTGTTTGGGGGGTTAGGGGGGGAATTTGGGGGGTGAGAGGGGGAATTGGGGGGGTTAGGGGGGGAAATGGGGGGGTTAGGGGGGAGATGGGGACAGGGAAAGGGAAAAAAAGGGATGGGGAGAGGGGAAATGGGGGTGTGGGGGGGAATTTGGGGGTGTGGGGGGGTACTTGGGGGGGTAAGGGGGGAATTGGGGGGGTTAGGGGGGAATTTGGGGGTGTGGGGGGGAATTTGGGGGGTAATGGGGGGGTTATGGGGAGAATTGGGGGGTGAGGGGGGAGATGGGGGGGGTTAGGGGGGAATTGGGGGGGTTAGGGGGGAATTGGGGGGGATGAGGGGGGTGTTGGGGGTGTGAGGGGGGAGTTGGGGGCCGAGGGGGGAATTGGGGACAAGGAAGGGGGAAAAAAGGGATGGGGAGAGGGGAATGGGGACGAGGAGATGGGAATTGGGGGGGTGAGGGGGGTATTGGGGGGTTTAGGGGGGAGTTGGGGGAGTTAGGGGGGAAATGGGGATGGGGAAAGGGAAAAAAGGGATGGGGAGAGGGAAATGGGGACAAGGAGGGGGGAATGGGGATGTGGGGAGAAGGGAATGGGGTGGGGAGAGGGGGAATCGGGGACAGGGAAATGGGAAAAAAAATGATGAAAAAAAGGATGGGGAGAGGGAAAAGGGGACAAAAGGGATGGGGAGATGGCAGTGGGATGGGGATGAAGACGGGGGCACCAACGGGGACGGGACCTGATGGCGGCCACCCCCCTCCACCCCCAGCTCCCACCAAGAGCGCCAAGTCCCCGGCCAAGGGGTCCGAGGGGGGCGGCGGGGGCAGCCCCGACCCCCGCATGGCGGCCACGGGGCTGACCGAGAGCCAGCTGCAGCTGTCGGTGGAGGTGAGCTGGGGGCTGGGGGCTCGGGGGGTGGGACAAGGGGGGGGGGCACGGGCTTTGGGGCGTCCCCAACACCCCCATTTCGGCCTCAGTGCCTCCCTTTTTTGGCCTCGAGGCCTTTGTTTTGGCCTCGATGCCTCCTTTTTTCTGGCCTCAACACCTCCTTTTTGGCCTCAGTGCCTCCCTTTTCTGGCCTCGAGGCCCCCTTTTCGGTCTCGAGGCCTACTTTTTTTTGGCCTTGAGGCCTCCCCTTTTTTGGCCTCGGCGCCTCCCTTTTCTGGCCTCTATCCCCCTTTTTCGGTCTCGAGGCCTCCCCTTTTTTGGCCTCGAGGCCTCCTTTTTTTTTGGCCTTGGCGCCTCCTTTTCGGCCTTGGCGTCCCCCTTTTCGGTCTCGAGGCCTCCTTTTTTATGGCCTCGATGCCTCCTTTTTTTGGCCTCGACACCTCCTTTTTTTTGGCCTCGAGGCCTCCTTTTTTTGGCCTCGACACCTCCTTTATTTCTGGCCTCGACGCCTCCCTTTCCAAATTCAACACTTCGCCTCTTTTTTGGCCTCGACGCCTCCTTTTCGGCCTTGATACCTCCTTTTTTTGGCCTCAACATGTCCTTTCATCCTTGATGCCTCCCTTTTTGCCCTCTACACCCCATTTTTTGGCCTCGATGCCTCCTTTTTTTGTCCTTGATGCCTCCCTTTTCCAGCCTCCCTTTTCTGGCCTCAACACCCTTTTTTTTGTCCTCAACATGTCCTTTTTGGCCTCGACGCTTCCCTTTTTGGCCTCTACACCCCATTTTTTGGCCTCGATGCCTCCTTTTCGGCCTTGATACCTCCTTTTTTTGGCCTCAACGTGTCCTTTCATCCTTGATGCCTCCCTTTTCGGCCTCAACACCTCCCTTTTCAGCCTCGACACCCCCTTTTTGCCCTCAACACCCCCTTTTTGCCCTCGACACCCCCTTTTTTGCCCTCAACACCTCCTTTTTTGGCCTCGATGCCTCCTTTCCGTGTTACCCAATTCCTCCTTTTTTCCCCCCAAGGTGCTGACGTCTCACTCGTGCTCGGAGGAAGGCCTGGAGGACGCGGCCAACGTCCTCCTGCAGCTCTCGCGGGGCGACCCCGGCACCCGCGACACCGTCCTGCGCCTCCTGCTCAGCGGCGCCCGCCAGCTGGGGGCCACCCTCTGCCGCCAGATCGGTGAGGGTCCCGAGGGTCCCGCCGCCTCGAGGAACCCCTGGGGGGGGGTCTTGGGGGTCCCGTTGACACCCCCCGTCCTTCCCCAGGCACGCTGCTGGCGGAGCTGCGGGAGTACAACCTGGAGCAGCAGCGGCGGGCGCAGAGCGAGGCCCCGTCCCCCGAGGGGCTCCCCGACGAGCAGCCCCCCAGCGCCAAGCTCAAGGGGAAGATGCAGAGCCGGTGAGTGGCCCCCCCGGGGGTCCCCGAGCTGCCTCGGGTGGTCTCTGCATCCTCCCAGCCTCGTAACCCCTGGCCCTGCTGATAAAACCTCCTGTTAACTCTTGGCCCTACTGATAACTCTTGGCCCTACTGATAACTCTTGGCCCTACTGATAACTCTTGGCCCTACTGATAACTCTTGGCCCTACTGATAACTCTTGGCCCTACTGATAACTCTTGGCCCTACTGATAACTCTTGGCCCTACTGATAACTCTTGGCCCTACTGATAACTCTTGTCCATGCCATTAATTCCTGGCCCTCCTGTTAACTCGTGTCCCTACTGATGTAACTTGTCCCTCCTGTTAACTCTTGGCCCTACTGATAACTCTTGTTCGTGGCATTAATTCCTGGCCTTCCTGTTAACTCATGTCCCTATTGATAAAACTTTCTCCTCCTGTTAACTCGTGTCCCTACTGATCTAATTCCTGTTAATTCTTGGCCCTCTTGATATAACTCCTATTAACTCTTGGCCCTACTGATACAATTTTTCCATCCCGTTAACTCATGTCCCTACTGATCCCACTCCCGTTAACTCGTGTCCCTACTGATTTAAATCCTGTTAAATCATGTCCCTACTGATGAAACTCCTATTAACTCTTGGCCCTACTGATTTAAATCCTGTTAACTCGTGTCCCTTCTGATCCCACTCTCGTTAACTCGTGTCCCTACTGATTTTAATCCTGTTAACTCATGTCCCTACTGATCCCAATCCCATTAAATCGTGTCCCTACTGATTTAAATCCCGTTAACTCATGTCCCTACTGATCTAACTCCCATTAACTCGTGTCCCTACTGATCCCACTCCCGTTAACTCGTGTCCCTACTGATCCCACTCCCATTAACTCGTGTCCCTACTGATCCCACTCCCGTTAACTCGTGTCCCTACTGATCCCACTCCCGTTAACTCGTGTCCCTACTGATTTAAATCCTGTTAACTCATGTCCCTACTGATTTAAATCCCGTTAACTCATGTCCCTACTGATGTAACTCGTTCCTTTCCCTATTAACCCTTGCCCCTACCGACACCCCTTCCCCCTCCCACCCCCCCTTACCCCCTCTAACCCCTTCTTCCCCCCCAGCTTCGACACGGCGGAGAGCGTGGTGATCGTGGCCTCGCAGAAACGGGCTCTGGGCGGGCGGGAGCTGCAGCTGCCCTCCATGTCGGTGCTCACCTCCAAGACCTCCACGCAGCGTTTCTTCCTCCGCGTCCTGCAGGTCATCATCCAGCTCCGCGACGACACGCGCCGCGCTCACAAAAAAGCCAAGCAAGCCGGGCGCCTGGGTAAGGACACCTAAGCACGGGGTTGGGGGACACACAACAACAACACTAGGACCCCCTCCTTTTTTTTTTTTCTTCCTCCACCCCCCCCAGAGCCAAATTTTGGAATTTTGGGGGGCCTGACGCCCTGTACCTCGTAGGTGCCGGGGGCCTCGGGGCGGCTGGCAGCATCCAAGCCGCCGTCCGGCAGCTGGAGGCCGAGGCCGACGCCATCATACAAATGGTACGTGAGGGCCAGAGGGCCCGGAGGCAGCAGCAGGCAGACACGGTTAGCACGGCCTCGCCCCCCGCATCCTCCTCCTTCGGCCTCATCTTCCTCCTCCTCTTCCTCCTCCTCCTCCTCCTCCTCCTCTTCCTCCATCGCGTCCTCCGCTCCTTTCTCCCTCTCCGTCGCCCTCCGTCTCCTCCCTTCCCTTCCTCTCTCGCTTCTCTCTCCTTATCCCCTTCCCCCCGTGGCCTTCCTCCCTCTTCATCCTCCTCCTCCTCTTCATCCTCCTCCTCCTCCTCGTGCTCCTTTTGTCCCCTTCTTCCAGCCTCATCCCTTCCTCCTGCTCCTTCCCATTCCTGCGCTGCCTCCTCTCCTTCTTCTCCCCTCCTCTTCATCCTCCTCCCTCTTCATCCTCCTCCTTCTTCATCCTCTCCCTCCTCTTCCTCATTTCCTTTTTCCACTGCCTCCTCTTCCTCCTCTCCCCCAGCCTTCCTCCCTCTTCATCCTCCTCCTCCTCTTCCTCCACCCCCTTCCCCTGCTGCCTCCTCTCCTGCTTCTCCCCTACCCTACTCACCCCACAACCTTCCTCCCTCTTCATCCTCCTCCCTCTTCATCCTCTCCCTCCTCTTCCTCATTTCCTTCTTCCACCGCCTCCCCTCTTCCTCCTCTCCCCCAGCCTTCCTCCCTCCTCCTCTTCCTCCCCATCTTCCCCCCTCCTCCTCCTCCTTCCACCTCCCTCCCCTCCTCCCCACCCCCACCCTGCACGTCCCCCCCACACCGGTTTGGGGGTCTTGGGGGGGGGCTGGGGGTGGCGCAGGGTCCCTGGGGGCCCCCCTTAACCCCCCCACCCCTGTCCCCCCCCCACCAGTCGGAGGCCGGGCCGGCGGACGGCGCTCCCCGCCGCGACGAGTCGCCCATGGACGTGGACCAGCCCTCGCCCGCCCCCCAGGACGCCCCCTCCGTGGGTGAGTGAGCCCCCTCCCCAGTTCAAACCAGTCTCCCCCCCCACTTTAAACCGGTTCCCTTCCCAGTTTGCCCCACTGGTCGAAACCACAGTGCTCCCAGTCCCTACTGGGCGCGCAGAAGGGGTCGGTGGCACCGTGGGGCTGTGCCCCCGTGTGTGTGTCCCCTGCCCCTAACCCTAAATCCCCCCCCAGGTTCGGAGGGGTCGCAGGGGGGGGAGCGGGATGAGCGGCCCCCCCCGGAGCTGCCCCTGCTGAGCGAGCAGCTGTGCCTGGATGAGCTGTGGGATATGCTGGGGGAGTGCCTGAAGGAGCTCGAGGAGTCCCACGACCAGCACGCCGTGCTCGGTGCGGGGCTGGGGGGGCTCGGGGGGGCTTGGGGGGGGGAGTTCTGGGGTGGGGAAGGGGCTTTGGGGGGGGGTTAGGGGGTTAAGAAGGGGTTTAGGGGGTCTAGGGGTGGATTAATGGGATGGGAAGGGGTTTGGGGGGGTTTAGGGGGTCATGGAGGGGTTTGGGGGAGTTAGGGATAGATTAATGGGATGGGAAGGGGGATTGGGGGGGTTAAGAAGGGGTTTAGGGGGTCTTAGGGGTGGATTAAGGGGATGGGAAGGGGTTTTGGGGGGGGTCAGGGGGGTCTAGGGGTGGATTAATGGGATGGGAAGGGGCTTTGGGGGGGATTGGGGGGTTAAGAAGGGGTTTAGGGGGTCTAGGGGTGGATTGAGGGGATGGGAAGGGGCTTTTGGGGAGGGTCGGGGGGGTTAGGGATGGATTGAGGGGATGGGAAGGGGTTTTGGGGGGGACTGGGGGGGTTAAGAAGGGGTTTAGGGGGTCTAGGAGTGGGTTAAGGGGATGGGAAGGGGCTTTGGGGGGGCTTTTGGGGTGATTAGGGATGGGAAGGGGCTTTTTGGGGGGCTTTTTCGGGGGGTCACAGGGGTTTGGGGGGTTTGGGGATGGATTAAGGGAATGGGAAGGGATTTGGGAGGGGGATTGGGGGGGTTAAGAAGGGGTTTAGGGGGTCTTAGGGGTGGATTAAGGGGATGGGAAGGGGTTTTGGGGGGGGTCAGGGGGGTCTAGGGGTGGATTAATGGGATGGGAAGGGGCTTTGGGGGGTTTTGGGGGTGATGGAGGGGTTAGGGATGGATTAATGGGATGGGAAGGGGCTTTGGGGGGGTTGGGGGGGCTAAGAAGGGGTTTAGGGGGTCTAGGGGTGGATTGAGGGGATGGGAAGGGGCTTTTGGGGAGGATCGGGGGGGTTAGGGATGGATTAATGGGATGGGAAGGGGCATTTTGGGGGGGATTTAGGGGGTCATGGAGGAGTTGGGGGGTTAGGGATGGATTAAGGGGATGGGAAGGGGCTTTGGGGGGGGATTGGGGGGTTAAGAAGGGGCTTAGGGGTTCTAGGGGTGGATTGAGGGGATGGGAAGGGGCTTTTGGGGGGTCAGAGATGGATTTGGGGAGGATCAGGGAGGGGTTTAGTGGCTGTGAAGAAGCTTTTGAGGCAGTCTTCTGAGTTTCAGAGACCCATTTTGAGGACAGAAAGTGCCTTTTGGGGAACGCTTCGGGCATCGGGGCTCTCTTAAGATCCTCGGACCCCCCCCCTGAAGCTCCCAGCACCGTTTTTGGGGTCTTTTAACCCCTTTTTTCCCCCCCCCTCAGTGCTGCAGCCGGCGGTGGAAGCCTTCTTCTTGGTGCACGCCACGGAACGGGAGAGCAAGCCCCCGGTGCGGGACACCCGCGAGAGCCAACTGGCCCACATCAAGGACGAGCCCCCCCCGCTGTCCCCGGCCCCCCTGACCCCCGCCACCCCCTCCTCGCTCGACCCCTTCTTCTCCCGCGAGCCTTCCTCCATGCACATCTCGGCCAGCCTGCCCCCCGACACCCAAAAGTTCCTGCGCTTCGCCGGTGAGGGGCTTCTGGGGGGGGTTTGGGGGGGTTTTGGGGAGGATGGGAAGGGGTTGGGGGGGGATTTGGGGGGGTTTGGGGTGGTTTGGGAGGGCTGGGAAGGGATTTCAGGGGGGCTAGGGGTGTCTCAGATGGTTTGGGGGGACTAGGAAGGGTTTTGAGGGGGGGTTGGGAGGATTTGGGACTAATTGAGGGGGGCAGGAAGGGGATTTGGGGGGATTTGGGGTGGTTTGGGGGGGCTGGGAAGGGATTTGGGGGGGTTAGGGACTCGTTGAGGGGGGCAGGAAGGGGGTTTGGGGGGACCTGGGGGGGGTCTGGGATAGTTTAGGGGGGCTGGGAAGGGGCTTGGGGGGATTTGGGGGCAGTTGGGATGGTTTGGGGGGGCTGGGAAGGGGTTTGGGGGGTTAGGGACTTGTTGAGGGGGGCAGGAAGGGGATTTGGGGGGACCTGGGGGGGGTCTGGGATAGTTTAGGGGGGCTGGGAAGGGCTTTGGGGGGATTTGGGGGGGGCTGGAGGGGCTGGGAAGGGGGTTTGGGGGGGTCAGGGTCTAATTAATGGGGACAGGAAGAGGATTTGGGGGGATTTTGGGGGTCTGGGGTGATTTGGGCGTAGACCTTGGACTTTGGGAGGGGATTTTGGGGGGTTCTGGAACCAATTTGGGGGTGATTTTGGAGGGGATTTGGGCTCCAGGGATAGTTTTGGGGCATCCTAAGGGTATTTAGGGTACCAGGCAGCATTTGGGGAGGGGTCCCCACCCCAATTATTCAACCCCCACCACCTCCAGAGCCACTTTTGGGGATTTTTCCCCCCTCAAACCCCCCAAAACCCCCCGGGGGGAGCCTTTTCCCATTTCAGGGCGACTTCTCCCATTTCAGGACACCTTCTCCAATTGTGGGGCGCCTCCCAACCCCCCAAAAAAAACCCCTAACCCCTTTTTTCCCCCCCCCAGAAACCCACCGGACGGTCCTGAACCAAATCCTGCGCCAATCCACCACCCACCTTGCCGACGGCCCCTTCGCCGTCCTCGTCGACTACATCCGCGTCCTCGACTTCGACGTCAAGCGCAAGTACGGGGCCGGCTCCGGGATCCCCCTCAGCAGCCCCAAATCCTCTTTTTTTTGCTGATTTTTATCCCGTTTCCCAGGTATTTTCGGCAGGAGCTGGAGCGGCTGGACGAGGGGCTGCGCAAGGAGGACATGGCCGTGCACGTCCGCCGCGACCACGTCTTCGAGGATTCGTACCGCGAGCTGCACCGCAAGTCCCCCGAGGAGATGAAAAACCGACTGTGAGCCCCCCCCCGACAACCCCCAGGGGACCCCAAAACGACCCCAAGGATTTGGGCGCAGCTGAGACCCTGCCCAAGTGGCAGGGAGTGGGTTTGGGGTGGTGGGAGACCCATAGGGTCAGGTTTTGGGGTGTTTGGTAGTCCCCCAAATCTACTTCAGGGGTTGTAGGATGGGTTTGGGGTTGTGGGAGATCCTTAGGGTCAGGTTTTGGGGTGTTTGGTGGTCCCCCAAGTCTACTTCAGGGATTGTAGGATGGGTTTGGGGCTGTGGGAGATCTTTAGGACCAGGTTTTGGGGTGCTTGGTGACCCCCAGATACTACATGAGGGGTTGTGGGATGAGTTCGGGGTTGTGGGAGATGCTTAGGACCAGGTTTTGGGGTGCTTGGTGGTCCCACAAATCTATGTCAGGGGTTGTAGGATGGGTTTGGGGTTGTGGGAGATGCTTAGGACCAGGTTTTGGGGTGCTTGGTGACCCCTAAATCCTATATAAGGGTTTATGGGATGGGTTTGGGGTTGTGGGAGATGCTTAGGGTCAGGTTTTGGGGTGTTTGGTGGTCCCCCAAATCTACTTTAGGGGTTGTAGGATGGGTTTGGGGTTGTGGGAGATGCTTAGGGTTAGGTTTTGGGGTGCTTGGTGACACCTAAATCCTACGTAAGGGTTTATGGGATGGGTTTGGGGTTGTGGGAGATGTTTAGGGTCAGGTTTTCGGGTGTGTGGTGGTCCCACAAATCTACGTCAGGGGTTGTGGGGTGGGTTTGGGGGCGTGGGATATTTATAGGGCCATTTTTTGAGGGTACACGAGGACCTTCCAGCCTTCATTAGAGGATCTGGGGGACTCCAGAGCTGGGTTTGGGGCTTCAGTGGGATCTATAGGACCACGTTTTGGGGTCCATGGGGTCCCCCAGGACCGCTTATGTGGATATTGGAGACCATGGGGCTGGTTTTGGGTTTTGTGAGTTCCTTAGGACCACGTTTTGGGGTCTGTGGGGTCCCCCAGGACCATGTGTGGGGATATTGGAGACCATGGGGCTGGTTTGGGGTTTTGTGAGTTCCTTAGGACCACGTTTTGGGGTCCGTGGGGTCCCCCAGGACTGCGTATGGGGATATTGGAGACCATGGGGCTGGTTTTTGGGTTGTGTGAGTTCCCTAGGACCACGTTTCGGGGTCCCCCAGGACTTGTGTGTTGGGTTATATGGGACCATGGGGCTGTTTTTTGGGTTTTGTGAGTTCCTTAGGACCACGTTTTGGGGTCCACGGTTCCCCCCATGGCCAAGTTAGAAGTCAACAAAACCCCAAATTTGCGCTTTGTGTTACGCGAGCTCTACAATAATCCCATTTGGGGTGGTCTGTGGGGTCTCAACACCATCCCCACACCGAGTGGCTCCATTTAGGGCCCCCCCCGTGACCCCGATCCCTCTCCCCACCCCGCAGATACATCGTCTTCGAGGGCGAGGAGGGCCAGGACGCCGGGGGGCTGCTGCGGGAGTGGTACATGATCATCTCGCGGGAGATGTTCAACCCCATGTACGCGCTGTTCCGCACCTCGCCGGGCGACAGGGTCACCTACACCATCAACCCCTCGTCCCACTGCAACCCCAACCACCTCAGCTACTTCAAGTTTGTGGGGCGCATCGTGGCCAAGGCGGTCTACGACAACCGCCTGCTCGAGTGTTACTTCACCCGCTCCTTCTACAAGCACATCCTGGGCAAGTCCGTCCGGTAAGGAGGGGGACGCGGGGTGCTGGACCCCAACTGGAGGGTGCTGAACTCAACTACGGGTGCTGGAACCCAACTATAGGGTGCTGGACCCCAGTTGTAGGGTTTTGAACTCAACCATGAGGTGGTAGACCCCAACTGTAGGGTGTTGAAATCAACTACAGGGTGCTGGAACCCTACTATAGGGTGCTGGACCCCAACTGTAGGGTGTTGAACTCAACTACGGGGTGCTGGAAACCAACTACAAGGTGGTAGAGCCCAACTATAGGGTGTTGAACCCAACTATAGGGTGGTAGACCCCAACTGTAGGGTGCTGGACCCCAACTAATAGGGTGTTGAACTCAACTACGGGGTGATGGAACCCAACTATAGGGTGCTGGACCCCAACTGTAGGGTGATGAACTCAACTACGGGTGCTGGAACCCAACTGTAGGGTGTTGAACTCAACTACAAGGTGGTAGACCCCAACTGTAGGGTGTTGAATTCAACTACGGGGTGCTGGAACCCAACTATAGGGTGCTGGACCTCAACTGTAGGGCGTTGAACTCAACCACGAGGTGGTGGAGCCCGACTGGAGGGTGTTGAACTCAACTACGGGGTGCTGGAAACCAACTACAAGGTGGTAGAGCCCAACTATAGGGTGGTAGACCCCAACTGTAGGGTGCTGGACCCCAACTAATAGGGTGTTGAACTCAACTACGGGGTGGTGGAGCCCAACTATGGGGTGATGGAACCCAACTATAGGGTGCTGAACTCAACTACGGGGTGGTGGAGCCCAACTACAAGGTGGTAGAGCCCAACTAATAGGGTGTTAAACTCAACCATGGGGTGGTGGACCCAAATATAGGGTGGTAGACCCCAATTGTAGGGTATTGAACTCAACCATGAGGTGGTAGACCCCAACTACAGGGTGTTGAACCTAAGTATAGGGTGCTGAACCCCAACTATAAGGTGTTGAATCCTAATTAAGAGGTGTTGAACCCCACTTAAAGGGTGCTGAATTCCAACCGTGGGGTGTTGAACCCCATCATGAGGTGTCAAACCCCAACTCTGGGGTGGTGGACCCCCTTTGTGGGGCGTCAAACACCCCCAAAAAGGTGTTGAACCCCCAAAAAAAGGTGTTGAACCCCAAAAAAGATGTTAAAACACCCCAAAAAAGCATCAAACGCCCCAAGAAAGGTGTCAAACCCCCCAAAAAAGGCATTGAACCCCTCAAAAAAGCTGTTGAAACCTCAAAAAAAAGCTGTTTAACCCCCCAAAAAAGGTTCGGGACCCCCCAAAAAAGGTTCGGGACCCCCCAAAAAATGTCGCCGACCCCAATTTTTGGCCGCAGGTACACGGACATGGAGAGCGAGGACTACCACTTCTACCAGGGCCTGGTCTACCTGCTGGAGAACGACGTCTCCACCCTGGGCTACGACCTCACCTTCAGCACCGAGGTGCGCGGGGAGGGGGGGGGACACTGATTTGGGGGACGCCACCCCCTTTTTGGGGATGCGGGGACACCCCAAAACGTGGCTCCCCAGCACCCTACACCTCCCCTGGCTCTCCTTGGGTTGCTCCTGGGGGTGGTTGCTGCTGCTTTGGGGGTGTCCCCTCTTTTCTGGGGGTGTCCCTTCTGTCCCGGGGGTGTCCCCTCTTTTCTGGGGATGTCCCCAAAGTGTCCCCTGGGTCTCGGGGCTGTCCCCTTCACCCCCCGGCCGCCCCCAGGTGCAGGAGTTCGGGGTGTGCGAGGTGCGGGACCTAAAACCCAACGGAGCCAACGTGCTGGTGACGGAGGAGAACAAGAAGGAGTACGTCCACCTCGTCTGCCAGATGCGCATGACCGGTGAGTTTTTGGGGTCCTTTCGGGGTCTTTTTAGGGTCGGGGGGATCCCTTGAGGGGGTGTCTGAGCCCAAAATCCCCCTGACCACCCTGCCCGTCCCGCAGGAGCCATCAGGAAGCAGCTGGCCGCCTTCTTGGAGGGTTTCTACGAGATCATCCCCAAGCGCCTCATCTCCATCTTCACGGAGCAGGAGCTGGAGCTGCTCATCTCGGGGCTGCCCACCATCGACATCGACGACCTCAAGGCCAACACCGAGTACCACAAATACCAGGGCAACTCCATCCAGGTGGGTTTTACCCCCCAAAAAAACCCTAAATATCCTTCTGGGGGTGGTTTTGGGGTAATCACCAGGGTAACGCCATCCCGGTGGGCTTCACCCCAAAAAAAACCCTCCCAAATCCTCCTGGGGGAGGGTTTTGGGGGCAAATATCAGGGCAACTCCCTCCACGTGGGCTTCACCCTCCAAAAAAAAACCCCTAAATATCCTTCTGGGGGAGGGTTCTGGGGGTAAACACCAGGGTAATGCCATCCAGGTGGGTTTCACCCCAAAAAAAAAAGTAAGTATTGTCCCAGGAGAGGGTTTTTGGGGGCAAACACCAGGGTAACTCCCTCCAGGTGTGCTTCACCCCCAAAAAAACCCCAAAGCATCCTCCTGGAGGAGAGTTTTTTGGGGAAAACACCAGGGTAACTCCATCAAGGTGTGCTTCACCCCCAAAAAAAACCCTAAGCATCCTCCCGGGGGAGGGTTTTTGGGGGCAAACACCAAGGTAACTCCATCAAGGTGTGCTTCACCCCCAAAAAAAACCCTAAACATCCTCCCGGGGGAGGGTTTTTGGGGTGACGAGGCTTCCGCCCCACAGATCCAGTGGTTCTGGCGGGCGCTGCGCTCCTTCGACCAGGCGGACCGCGCCAAGTTCCTGCAGTTCGTGACGGGGACGTCCAAGGTTCCCCTGCAGGGTTTCGCCGCCCTGGAGGGCATGAACGGCATCCAAAAATTCCAGATCCACCGCGACGACCGCTCCACCGACCGCCTGCCCTCGGCGCACACCTGGTGGGGACAAAGGGGGACAAACGGGGACACGGGGGGGACGTGGGGGGACGGGGAGGGGATGGGGGGATTGGGGATGTGGGGATGGGACGTGGGGACACAATGGGGTGGGGCAGGGGGATATGGGGTCAGGGGACATGGGGATATGGGGACACAATGGGGTGGGGCAGGGGGATATGGGGTCAGGGGACATGGGGATATGGGGACACAATGGGGTGGGGCAGGGGGATATGGGGTCAGGGGATATGGGTACACAATGGGGTGGGACGGGGATATGGGGACAGGGGACATGGGGATGGGGGACATGGGGATATGGGGATGGGATATGGGGACACAATGAGGTGGGACAGGGGGATATGGGGACAGGGGACATGGGGATGGGGGGATTGGGGATGTGGGGATGGGACGTGGGGACACAATGAGGTGGGACAGGGGGATATGGGGACAGGGGACATAGGGATGGGGGACATGGGGATATGGGGACGGGATATGGGGACACAGGTGGGACAGGGGGACTGGGCATAAAGATGGGGGAAAAGGGGACATGGGGATGGGGACACAGAGGTCGGACGGGGATGGGAATAGGGGACATGGGGACACAGTGAGGTGGGACATGGGGATATGGGGACAGGGGACATGGGAATATGGGGACACAATGGGGTGGGGCAGGGGGATAGGGGACATGGGGACAGGGGACATGGGGATGGGATATGGGGATAGGGGGATGGAGGGCACAAAGATGGGGGGAAAAGGGGACATGGGGATGGGGACACGATGAGGTGGGACATGGGCTCAGGAGCCACAAGGACAAGGCCAGGAGCTGGGCTGGGGACAGGGGACACATAGGACAGGAGGACAGGGGAGACGTGGGGCTGGGGGGCACCAAGTGGGGGGCACAGGGAGGTGCCACGGGGCCCCCCCATTAATCCCACCCCCCCCAGCTTCAACCAGCTGGACCTGCCGGCCTACGAGAGCTACGAGAAGCTGCGGCAGATGCTGCTCTTGGCCATCCAGGAGTGCTCCGAGGGCTTCGGGCTGGCGTAGCCCCCCCGGGCCCCCCCCCTCCCGGGCCCCCCCGGCGCGGGACGAGAGATGGCTATAAATATATATATATATTTTTTGGTTTCGTTGAGCTTTTTTTTTTTTTTTTTTTTTTTTTCCTTCCCCCCCCCCCACTCCTCTCCCCTCATCCTCTCCGTTGCCCACCCCCCCCCCCCTCCTCCCGCCCCCTTCCTTTCTTCTCCTCGGTTTTTGCTCTTTTTTGTGAGGTTTGAGGTTTTTTTGGGGGGGGGTCTTAGAGGGGAGGGGCCCTGCCCGAGGGGGGGGGTGGGGGGCAGGTTTGGGGGAGGGGGGGGACACAGAACCCTCCCCCCCCCAATTAAAATTATATATAAGTGGCGGCTCGGCCCCTCCCCCACCCCAAAGTGAGCGAAAAACGATAAAAAAAGGAAAAAAGAAAAAAAAAAAAAAAAAAGGAATAAAAAAAGTGCACTCTTGGTAAGGGCAGTCCCGGTCGTTCTTGGGGGGCGCCATCTTGGGTGTGGCAGGGGCGAGGCGCGGGCGCCATCTTAGGTGTGGCAGTGACGCTGTGTTAGCGGGCTGGCCGCCATCTTGGGTGTGGCGGCGGGTCCGTGCGGACGCCATCTTGGGTGTGGCCGTGCCATGGGTGCCTGTCACTATGGTGACGCCGCCATCTTGAGTGTGGCAGTGTTACTATGGTGTGGCCGCCATCTTGGGTGTGGCCGTGCCCTGGGAGCCTGTCACTTTGGCGACGACGCCATCTTGAGTGTGGCGGTGTCACGAGGGTGCGCGGTTACTGTGGCGGCGCCGCCATCTTGAGTGTGGCATAGTTGGTCGGGGGCGTGGCCACGGCGGTGCGGCCGCCATCTTGGGTGTGGCGGCGTTGCTAGGGGGCGTGGTTGTTGCGATTCAGGCGCCATCTTGGTAGTGGCGGCGCCATCTTGGGTGAGGCACACCACCCTCCGAATGACGTCGTCCGGGTGGGCGGGGCAACGAACGAAGGGGGCGTGGCTAAAGCTGCCGTGGCGCGCTGGAAGTGACGCCAGCAGCAGCGCGCCGAGAGGGCAGGCGAGCGGCGTGGGGGCGGCCATGACGCGGTCCCGTGCGTCCCGGGGGGGTTTTGGGGGGCTCGGGGGGGGGGCTCGGGGAGGGGCTCCCCCCCCCGTAACGCTGCCGCTCTCCGCAGGGCGCCAGGTGGAGGCCGCCCGCAAGAAGCGGCTCCAGGTGAGCCCCAAGGCGGGGAGGCCCCGGCACCCCCCAGAATCGCGTTTGTGCCCCCCCCCAACTGGGCCTGGGACCCCCCCAAACTGGGCCTGGAACCCCCAAAAAGTGGGTTTTTCACCCCAAAAAAATGGACTCCTCCTCCCCTAGGGCAAAGCCGCGAAGGCAGCAGGGAAGAAGGACCCCGGGGTGCCGCAGCTCGGCCGCTTCGCCGCCCACGTCCAGCAGCAGAATGAGAGAAAGCAGAAAAGGGTAAGAACAAACAAAAAAGTAAATAAATAAATAGATAAAAGGGGATTTTGGGGGTGAATTCCTGAAAATAACCTCTCCCCGCAGGCGGCCGAGGCGCGGCGGCGGCAGGAGGAGGCGCGGGGCGCGGAGCTGGGCCGGCGGCGGAGCCTGGCGGGGCTGCAGCACGACGCCCTGCGGCGGCAGCGAGACTTCGAGCGCAAGGTAGGGCGATTTTTGGGGTGGGGGGCACCCCCAAATCACCTCCCCTCAATATTTTGGGTCCCCCCCTCACCTATTAACCCGCAACGTCCTCCAGGAGGTGACGGAAGCCCAGCCAGACGCTCAGGGCGAGGCCTCGCTGCGGCAGTACGGGCGGGAGCTGCGCAAGGTGAGCGTTAATTTGGGGTATTTTAGGGTTTTTGGGGGTTTTCGCACTCTATGCTGAGTTCCCTGAGTCTTCCACAGGTGCTGGCGGCTGCCGACGTGGTGCTGGAGGTGCTGGACGCCCGAGACCCCCAGGGCTGCCGTAGCCCCCAGCTGGAGGCCGCCGTACGCCGCGCCGGCCCCCGCCAGCGCCTGGTGCTCGTCCTCAATAAAATCGGTAAAGGAGGGGGTTGAGGGGGGGCTGGGGGGGCGCACGGAGCCCCCCCGGTGACGTTTTTGTCCCCGCAGACCTGGTGCCGCGGGACGTGGTGGCGGCGTGGCTCAAGTACCTGCGCGCTGAGTTCCCCACCGTGGCCTTCAAGGCGTGCACGCAGCAGCAGAGCCGCAACCTGGTGGGGGCAACGCCACGTGGGGGGGGGGGGGAATTTGGGGGGAAAAAAGGGAAAATCGGGTGTTCCCTCGTGACCCTGGGGTGTTTTTTTTCCATGCAGAAGCAGAGCCGGCTGCCGGTAACCGCGGCCCCCGAGGAGGTGCTGGCCGGGGGGGGCAGCGTGGGGGCCGACTGCCTGCTGCGGGTGCTGGCCAACTACAGCCGCTCGCGGGAGGTGAAGACGGCCATCACCGTGGGTGTCGTGGGTGAGCGGGGCTCGGGGGGGGGCGGGCAGCATGGTGGGACCCCGCCCTAGTTTATTTCCCTCCCCTGATATCCAATTTGCCCTTTTTTCCCCAAAAAATTCCCCCCCAGGGTACCCCAACGTGGGCAAGAGCAGCCTCATCAACAGCCTGAAAAGGAGCCGGGTTTGCGGGGTGGGGGCCACGCCGGGGGTCACCAGGTAAGCCCCGCCCCCAGGTGGGAGGAGCTTGGTGTGGCCCCGCCCCCTCTGTTGGGGCTGGCTCTACCCCCTCAGCTGGGCTGGCCCCGCCCCTTTGTAGTGTCTCCTCCCCCCGTGGGCGTGTCCTTTATGTGGCCCCGCCCCTTTGTAGTGACTCCTCCCCCCGTGGGCGTGTCCTTTATGTGGCCCTGCCCCTTTTGACTCCATCCCCTGTGGGTGTGTCCTTTATGTGTCCCCGCCCCTTTGTAGTGACTCCTTTCCCTATGGGTGTGTCCTTTATGTGGCCCCGCCCCTTTGTAGTGGCTCCTCCCCCGATGGGCGTGTTCTTTATGTTGCCCTGCCCCCTTTGTGGGTCTGTCCTTTCTGTGGCCCCGCCCCTTTGCGGGTGTGTCCTTTATGGGGCCCCGCCCCCTTTGCAGGCATGTCCTTTCTATGGCCCCACCCCTTTGTGGGCATGTCCTTTCTGTGGCCCCGCCCCTTTGGGGGCACATCCTTTATGTGTGCCCCCCCCCCCGTGGGCGTGTCCTTTATGTGACCCCGCCCCCTTTGTGGGCGTGTCCTTTCCGTGGCCCCGCCCCCAGGTGCCTGCAGGCAGTGCAGCTGGACCGCCACATCCAGCTGCTGGACTGCCCCGGCGTCGTCATGGAAACGGGCGCCCCCCCCGCCGCCGCCCCCCTGAGGGGGGCCCTGGCCCCCCAGCGCCTCAAGGACCCCCTGGGCCCCGCCGCCGCCATCCTGCGCCGCTGCCCCCCCCAGCAGGTGGGTGTGGGGGGGGGTTTGGGGGTGTTGGGGGGGGGTCAGACCCTTTGGTGTGGGGTTTGGGGGGGTTTGGCCCCATTGGGGGGGGGTTTGGGGGGTTTCGGCCCCATTATTGGGGGGGTTGAGGGTATTAGGGGGGGTTTGGGGGGTTTCAGACCCATTATTGGGGGGGTTGGGGGTGTCTGGGGAGGGCTCAGACCTTTTGGTGTGGGGTTTGGGGGGATTTGGACCCATTATTGGGGGTTTGGGGGTGTCCGGGGGGGGCTCAGACCCTTTGGTGTGGGGTTTGGGGGGGTTTGGCCCCATTGGGGGGGGGTTTGGGGGGTTTTGGCCCCATTATCGGGGGGGTTGGGGGTATTAGGGGGGGTTTGGGGGGTTTCAGCCCCATTATTGGGGGGGTTGGGGGTGTCTGGGGGGGGCTCAGACCTTTTGGTGTGGGGTTTGGGGGGATTTGGACCCATTATTGGGGGTTTGGGGGTGTCCGGGGGGGGCTCAGACCCTTTGGTGTGGGGTTTGAGGGGGGTTTGGCCCCATTGGGGGGGGGTTTGGGGGGCTTTGGCCCCATTATCGGGGGGGTTGGGGGTATTAGGGGGGGTTTGAGACCCATTACTGGGGGGGTTGGGGGTGTCTGGGGGGGGCTCAGACCTTTTGCTGTTGGGTTTGGGGGCGGTTTGGCCTCATTGGGGGGGGGTTGGGGGGTTTTGGCCCCATTATCGGGGGGGTTGGGGTTTGCTGGGGGGGGCTCAGACCTTTTGGTGTTTGGTTTGGGGGGTTTGGCCCCATTGGGGGGGGTTGGGGGTATCGGGGGGGGGTTCAGCCCCATTTCTGGGAGGTTTGGGGGGGTTCAGACCCATTAGTGAGAGGGTTTGGGGGTGCTGGGGGGTGCTCAGCCCCATTTTTATGGGGTTTAGGGTAACCTGGGGGGGGCTCAGCCCTATATTTATGGGGTTTTGGGCTATCAGGGGGGACTCAGCCCCATTTTTATGGGGTTTGGGGCTGTCTGTGAGCTCTCAGCCCCATTTTTATAGGGTTTAGGGTAATCTAGGGGGGGCTCAGCCCCATTTTTACAGGGTTTGGGTTGTCTGTGGGCTCTCAGCCCCATTCTTATGGGGTTTAGGGTAATCTAGGGGGGGCTCAGCCCCATTTTTATGGGGTTTAGGGTAATCTAGGGGGGGCTCAGCCCTATTTTTATGGGGTTTTGGGCTATCAGAGTAGACTCAGCCCTATTTTTATGGGGTTTGGGGCTGTCTGTGGGCTCTCAGCTTTATTTTTATGGGGTTTAGGGTAATCTAGGGGGGGCTCAGCCCCATTTTTATGGGGTTTAGGGTAATCTAGGGGGGGCTCAGCCCCATTTTTATGGGGTTTTGGGCTATCAGGGGGGACTCAGCCCTATTTTTATGGGATTTGGAGCTGTCGGGGAATGACTCAACCCCATTTTTATGGGGTCTGGCCTGCGTGGTGCCCCCCCCTTAACCCCAACCCTAACAGCGTGACCCCGTATGCCCCCCCCCATAGCTGAGCGAGCTGTACGGGGTGCCCCCCTGCGCCGACCCCCGCCAATTCCTCTCCCACTTGGCCCGACGTCAGGGCCGCCTGCGGCCGGGGGGGCTCCCGGACCCCCACGCCGCCGCCGTGGCCCTGCTGCACGACTGGACCAGGTGGGTTTAAGGAGCTGGGGGGGGGGCAGCACGGCCCTATAAATCCCATAAATCTCCCCCAAAATGATTTTCCAGCGGGAAAATCTCCTATTACACCCACCCCCCCGAGCGTGACGAGGGGGGGGCGCAGTTGGAGGCGCGGATCCTGCCCGCCTTGGGGCCGGAGCTGGATTTGGAGGCGCTGGAGCGGGGCGACGCCGAGGCGCTGGCGGGTGAGTTTTGGGGTGTCCCCCCCCCCAAAAAAAAAACTTTATCCCCCTTTTCGGGGCTTACCTGGTTCCCCGCAGTTGTCCCGGTGGAGGTGGAGGGCATCGAGATGGCGGCGTGCGGCCCCGAGGAGGAGGAGGAGGAGGAGGAAGGGCAGGAGGAGGCCATGGAGAGGGATGGAGGCGCGGAGGCTGACGGCGACGGGCTGGAGGTGTGGGAAGGGGTTTTGGGGGGGCTTGAAGGGGTTTGGGGGGGGCCAAGAATAATTTTGGGGGGGCTGTGAAGGGTTTTGGGGGGGCTGTGAAGGATTTTGAGGACCCAAGAATAATTTTGGGGGGCCTGGGAAGGGTTTTGGGGGGGCTGTGAAGGATTTTGAGGACCCAAGAATAATTTTGGGGGGGCTTGTGAGGGAATTCTGGAGGGCCCGAGAAGAATTTGGGGGGGGCTGTGAAGGGTTTTGGGGGGTGGTGAAGGATTTTGGGGACTCCAGAAGAATTTTGGGGGGGGCTTGAAGGGTTTTGGGGGTCCATGAAGGATTTTGGGGGGCCTGTGAAGGGTTTTGGGGGTCATGGGAAGGATTTTGGGGGCTGGTGAAGGATTTTTTGGGGGTCTGTGAAGGATTTTGGGGCCTGTGAAGAATTTTGGGGGGCACATGAGGGATTTTTGGGGGTGCTTGAAGGATTCTGGGGGGCCCGTGAAGGGTTTTGGGGAGCCTGTGAAGGGTTTTGGGGGTCACGGGAAGGATTTTGGAGGGTGGTGAGGGATTTTTGGGGGGTCTATGAGGGATTCTGGGGACTCAAGAAGAATTTTCAGGGGCTCATGAGGGATTTTTGGGGCATGAGAAGGATTTTTTGGGGGCCTGTGAAGGATTTTGGGGGGTGATGAAGGATTTCGGGGGGCCCGTGAAGGATTTTTGGAGCCTGTGAGGCATTTTTGGGGCCACACGAAGGATTTTTGGGGCCACGTGAAGGATTTTTGGAGCCATGTGAAGGAATTTTGGGGCCACGTGAAGGATTTTTGGGGCCACGTGAAGGATTTTGGGGGCGCAGAGGAGGTTTTGACGGGGTTCCCCCACAGTTCGGCGCGCTGACGGTGGAGCTGAAGCCCCGGGCGAAGCCTGGGGGGGGCATGGAGGAGGCTGCCCCCCCCCGCGCCCCCCGTTTGGAAGAAGTGGCCTCGCTGCCCCCCCTGCTGCAGGGCCAGGGGCTGGCGGCCGCGGGCAAGCGGAGGAAAAAGCAGCAAAAAAGAGCAGGTGAGCCGAAAACCCCATTTTTTTCCCCAATCCTCACCCCTTTTCCCCCCCCCAAACGCCCCCATTGGAACCATTTTGTGTGTCCCCCCCCCAGAAAAAATCGCCACCAAGCTGTCGGAGACGCTGACGGCGGCCATGCAGCTCTGAGGACGGAGGTTTATTGTTAATATTTTTGCATTAAAATGGTTAAAAAAAGCGAGTTTTGGGAATAAAAACGGCAGAATTGGGGCGTTGAGGTGTTGGGGGGGTGGTCCAATGGCTTTAGAAGGTTTGGGGGGGGTTGCAGAGAGGTCGCCAATTTTGGGAGGGGGGGGTTGGGGGGTTGACCCTCTCTCAGCACCCCCAAAAAATGGGGAAATCCTCCAAAAAATGGGGAAATCCTCCCAAAAATGGGGGAATCCTCCAAAAAATGGGGAAAATCCTCCAAAAAATGGGGAAATCCTCCCTAAAAATGGGGAAGTCGTCCCCAAAAATGGGGAATTCCTCCAAAAAATGGGGAAGTCCTCCCAAAAATGGGGAAATCCTCCCTAAAAATGGGGAAATCGTCCCCAAAAATGGGGAATTCCTCCAAAAAATGGGGAAGTCCTCCCAAAAATGGGGAAATCCTCCCAAAAATGGGAAAATCCTCCCTAAAAATGGGGAAATTCTCCCATAAATGGAGGAATCCTCCCAAAAATGGGGAAATAGTCCCCAAAAATGGGGAAGTCCTCCCAAAAATGGGGAAATCCTCCCAAAAATGGGGAAATTCCCCCAAAAATGGGGAAATTCCCCCAAAAATGGGGAAATTCCCCCAAAAATGGGGAAATTCTCCCTAAAAATGGGGAAATTCTCCCATAAATGGAGGAATCCTCCCAAAAATGGGGAAATCCTCCCAAAAAAATGGGGAAATCGTCCCCAAAAATGGGGGAATCCTCCCAAAAATGGGGAAGTCATCGCAAAAAATGGGGAAATCCTCCCAAAAATGGGGAAATTCTCCCATAAATGGAGGAATCCTCCCAAAAATGGGGTCACCCGCTGCAAATTTTGGGGCGGGGATGCTTTGGGTGCCCCCCCCGTTGTCTTTTTTTTTTATGTTTTTTTAATTTTGTTGTTTTTTATTCGGTTTTTATACCGAAGGGAGGGGCCAGGAAAGCCTGGTAGGGCCCCCCCAGCAGCTCCAGCACCTCGGGGCGCGGCACCAGCCAGCAGTGCCCATACCGGGCCCCCCCCGGCCCCCCCGGGACCTTTTTGGCCACCAACGTGGCCGTCACCCCCACCTCACCCCGCTGCAGCCGCGCCGTCCCCGGCGTCCCCAAAAAAGCCAGCCGGACCCCCCGCAGCCGGCCTGGGGGAGAGGGGACACGCTTGTCACCCCCCCGCCACCCCCGAAAAGGTGGCGAAGGTGCTTTTGGAGGAGGGGGGGGGCAGCGCTTACCTAAAAGCCCCCCCGTTTTTGGGGCCAAGCCGGCGCCGTCGGGGATGTAGAAGCCGAGGTGGTCGCGCTGCAGGGCGCCGGGGCGGCCGTAGCGGTGGCGCAGCACCCCAAATCTCAAGTGGGGGTCCAAAAAGAGGTGGAGGCGGCCCCCCCGGCCCACCAGCAGCGTCAGGGGGGGGCGGCGGAGCCGGGTGGGGTGGGAGAAGGGCAGGGAAATGGGGGGGCCCCCCCCGGTGACGCGGATTTGCTGTAGGGTGACGGTGACGGCGGCGGTGCCCACCGAGAGGGTGAGGGCGTCGAGGAAGGTGCGGGGTCGGGAGGGGGCACGGGGCCAGGATGGGGCCCCCACCAGGTGGCCGTGGACCCTCAGCCCTAAAAGGGGGGGGGGAAACGGGGTGCCCCCGCCACGTTATTGGGGGTCTGGGGGGGTCCAGGTAGGTTTGGGGGGGTCCCACGCGTGGGCTCACCGAGCTGCTCGTCGGTCAGGAGCTGCAGGACGTCCCCTGGGCGCCCGTCGAGGGTGAAGCAGAGGGGTTGCGGGGCCCCCCCCACGCTGGCCACGAAGTGGGGGTCCCCATCCACTGGGGGGGGGGGCAGAAAGGGGTCGGGGGGGGGCTGAGCGCCCCCCAAATCGCCTCCGGTGGCCCCCATCCCGCCCCGATCCCCCCCCTACCTGAGGCGGAGAAGAAGTAGGTGGGGCTGGAGGAGGCTGGAGAAAAATGGGGGGGTTTGGGGGGGGGTTAGGACACCCCTGGGCTGTGCCCCCCCCGCATTCTGGGGGTTTTTAGGGTGCCTGTGCCCCCCCCCCCTTAAAATTGTCCCCACTCACATCCCTTTACTCACCGCTGTCGACCTCATCCGTGAGGTCTGGAAGAGAAAAAGGGGGGGGGAGCATGGTGTGCTGCCCCCCCCCCTAAAAAAAATATTTAGGGGGTGCGGGGGGGGCTGTTACCTGCGGCGTCTTCATAATCGGGGAGCCCTGCGAGGGGGGGAAGAGGGGAAGGTGAGGTTGGGGGGGGTAAATGGGTTAAATCCCCCAAAAAGGGGGTGATGGGGGGGGGATTTGGGGGTTTGGGGGGGGGATTTGAGGGTCGGGGGGGGGATTTGGGGGTCAGGGGGGGGTCTGGGTTCACCTTTGGGGGTGAGGACAGTGTAGACTGTGGGGGGGTCGAGGGACTCGACGAATTCCTCGCCCCCCACCCCCGGAGCCAGCAGCTCGGCCTCAGATGGCTGCAGCAGCACCGCGTCCCCGGGGCCCCGGGGGGGGCTGAGCGTCCCCCCAAACGTGGGGGGCACCCAGAGCTGGGGGGGCCACGGGGGCGCGGCGCTGGCGGTCGCCAGAATGTCCCCAAACCGTCCCAGGGTGGTGGTGGCGGGGCCCTTGGGTGTCCCCGCGCTGCCCGGCGTCACCCGGGGGGTGCCCGCGGTGCCGCCGAGCCCCGGGGTGGCGGCGGGGGGGGGTCCCGTCGAGCCCCCGTCCCCCCCCGGCGTCACCACCAGCAGGGCGGTGAGGGGGGTGACAAAACGGTGGCGCAGGGCCAGCTCGGTGGCCTCGGCGGCGAGTTTTTGGCGAGCGGCCGTGCCCTCGGCGCCCAACCGTGCCCGAAGCAGCTCCCGGATGGTGACGTGCGCCCAAAGGCGCCGCACGAAGCCCCCCAGGAGCTCGGGGGGGCGCTGGGGACAACCGGGGGGCACCTCGGGGACATCGGGGGGCACCTCGGTGTCCGCACGGAGCTCCCCGCTGCCTCCGTGCCCGGCCACGTGGACGCGGAGCCGCTCGGCGCCCGCTTCCAACCTCCCGGCCACCACCAGCTCGGAGCCTTGGAAATAGCCGGGGAAGAGGCGGGGGGCGACGAGGCGGGCGGCGGCGCCGGGGTAGGAGAGCTCGACGTGGCGGAGCAGCGGGTTTTGGACCTCCCGAAAAAATTCGGAGAGCTGGGGGGCCACCTCGGCCTCCTCGGGGACCCCCCGCGCCGCCCCGCCGCTGGCCGCGGCCAAACGGCGCAGCAGGGCCAGGTCGGCGTCGTCCCCGAAAGCCAAAGCGAAAAGGAGGGCGGCCGAAGGGCTCAAAGCCCGGCGGGCGTTGGAAAGGATGCGGGGGGCTTGTGTCACCCCCGCCGTGGGCTCCCCGTCCGTCAGGAGGAGCAGCAAGGGCACGCGGGGCTCCCCGGTGCCGCCGCCGCGGTGGCGGAGGAGGGCGGCCGCCGCCAGCAGCGCGCGGTCGAGGTCGGTCCCTGCGGGGTTTGGGGACGTTTTGGGGACGTTTTGGGGATGTTTGGGGTTTTTTTGGGCTGTGGGGGTGTGCTCGTGGTGCTACTCACAGCCTTCAGCCTCCAGGGACTCGATGTAGCGGGCGGCGCTGCGGATGTGGGATGTGGTGGCCGGGACGGGGCCGTCCTCACGCCACACGTGGGTGGCATCGGCGAAGGCCACGAGGTTGAAGCGGTCGTGGGGGTGCAGGGCACGCAGGATGGATTGCATGGCCGCCTTGGTCTGCGGGCACGGGAGGAGTTGAGGAGGGGGCACGTGGAGAAATGGGGTCTGCGGGGTGCCCCCCGTGTTGCTACCTGCTTGATTTTGGTGCCAGCCATGGAGCCGCTGACGTCGATGAGGAAGATGATGTCTTTGGGGATGGGGGGCAGCCCGCTGGGCGCGAAGAAGTGGACGAAGTACCCGTCCTGTAGCTAAGGGATTAAAAACAGCGGTTTAGGGACAAGCTTGCTCACGCCCTACCCTGTCCCCGTCCCTCCCCGCCACACCTCCACGTCCCCCACGGCGTCGTGCCGGGCCACGTCGTACTCCACCACGAAGTCCCCGGCGAGCCCGGTGGCGGAGAAAGCCGCCTGCTCCTTCGGGGTGGGGGCGAAGGCGATGCGGGCGCAGTGGGTGCCCTTCTCCACCCCGGCAGCCGGCAGCGCCTGCCCTGCGGTGGGTGCGGTGCCGTTAGGGTGCTGTCACCTCAACGGAGGGCGTTGTCACCGTGGTGGCAGTACCTCGCCGGGTATCAGCGGGCTGGAAGGGCAGCACGCGGAGCTCGCTGATGCCAGCCCGCTCGGTGATGCTCAGCTCCACGCGGAGCTCGGCCACGACCTGGCGGGGATGGATGGCGACAGCGTAGCGGTATGCACCCAAGCGGCGCTGCAGCAGCTCCTCGTAGCATAATTCGAAGGAAATGTCCCCGTTTGCTGCCACCGTGGCCGTCACGCGGAAGCGTTGGCTCTCCTGCTCCCTGTAGGTTAGGAGGGGAGCGTCACAATCCCCCTCGTGTACCCCCATGTCCGCCCTCCCCAGTGCTCACTTGGTGCCCACGTGCGCGGCCGTCTTGCCCTGCTTGCGGGCTGCCTCGTACAGCTCCTTAGCCCGGTGCTTCTCCATCACCTCCGCTGCGTACACCTTGCCATCGACCGTGCTGGTGGGGAAAAATGATTAAAATGGCATGCGGTCGCCTCTTCCTCCAAAAAAGGGGCCTCTTTTTCCACAAAAGTTGCCTCTTTTTCCACAAAAGGGGCCTCTTTTTCCACAAAAGTGGCCTCTTTCTCCACAAAAGTGGCCTCTTTCTCCACAAAAGTTGCCTCTTTCTCCACAAAAGTTGCCTCTTTCTCCACAAAAGTTGCCTCTTTTTCCACAAAAGTTGCCTCTTTCTCCACAAAAGTTGCCTCTTTCTCCACAAAAGGGGCCTCTTTTTCCACAAAAGTTGCCTCTTTCTCCACAAAAGGGGCCTCTTTTTCCACAAAAGTTGCCTCTTTTTCCACAAAAGTGGCCTCTTTCTCCACAAAAGTTGCCTCTTTCTCCACAAAAGTTGCCTCTTTTTCCACAAAAGGGGCCTCTTTTTTCCACAAAAGTTGCCTCTTTTTCCACAAAAGGGGCCTCTTTTTCCACAAAAGGGGCCTCTTTTTCCACAAAAGTTGCCTCTTTTTCCACAAAAGGGGCCTCTTTTTCCACAAAAGTTGCCTCTTTTTCCACAAAAGTTGCCTCTTTCTCCACAAAAGTGGCTTCTTTCTCCGTGACCAAAGCCATAGCGTTGCCCAGCAAGGGGCTGCGGCTGTGGCGGTGGCCATGCTGATAACACGTCCCTTCCTCCTCCTCCTCCACCTCCTCCTCCTCCTCCTCCTCACATGGTGAAGTTGGTGATGAAGGCAGCAGGCGACAGATGGAGGTCGAAGGCAGCCTGGCGTGGCGCGGGGTGAGGGTTGTGCATGGCGCAGCGAACCCGGGTGGAGGCGTAGCGCGAGATGATGGCGGAGCTCACGGTGAAGCTGGTCATCGGCAGCTGAGAGGGATAGGGAGCATTATGGTAGCAAAATATTCCCCCCAACAGCTCAGATTGTGCCCCAAAAATTAATTAATACATCCGTGCTCACCTCCTGGCCAAGGGAAACGTTCATCACAGGCAGGGCAAGCAGGCAGGGCAGCGCCAAGTACCAGGCCAGGATGCGTCCCAGCTCATCCATGTTGCTTTCTCTGCTGCCTTTACTCCTCAACCTTCCCCGAAGCAGCTTTTCCTCCTCTTTTTCTCTTTTAGGGACTACTTTTTTCCACTTTCCTTCTTCCTCCACACCTACAAACGCAGCATTCACTTGAGACAAGCCGGGCTTGTCCACAGGCTGGGGGCTGGAGATACGCCAGTCCCTGCAAGATGAAATAAAAACAAAACGCCCAGAAGAACCTGTGTCTTTGAGGCCGGCTATTTTCTTATTTATTTTTCCCTCATGCTTCTTTTCTTTTTTTTTTTTTTTTTTTTTTTTTTTTTTTTTTTTTTTCCATGAGCCTAGTTCATCAGTCACTGGGGAAATTCAGGGCAAGCATGAGGCAAAAGAGGCTGTTATTAGCCACCGTAGTGGCATGGGGATATTTATAAGGGCTGAGAGGTGGGAATTGTGTAAAAAAAGAGGCTGGAAAGGGGAAATTTTTATATTAAAAGTCATGATTCCAGTGGGTCCTTGACTGGGAACCAACATGGCGCCCTGACTGGGACACAAAATGGCGCCCTGCTGATGGGGAACTAAGGTAGCACCCAGCTCCTGTAAGAGTGGTTTTTTAATGTTTTTGCAAAGAAATGTTACATTTGTTTAGGAAAAAGGAATGTATTTTTGAGAAATGCTTGTAGTGATAAGAAAGCTCACAGGACAACCTTGTAAAATGTCGACAACAACCAGACTTCTTCATGGAATTTGGCAAAAATCGGGGTGTCAAGTCAGATAACGGAACAAATATTAGCACCTCACAGAGTGAAAAATCACAGGAAACTTGAAAAATAAGAGGCTGGCAACTGAAAGCTGTGTTTCTCACGCTCCTAAGCAGGTTTTGCTCCAGATATAACTTTTCAAGACTCATTTTGGAGAATTATAAAGCAGGTTTTATTTATTAACAGCGCTGTGTACGTGGGCGGTAATTCCACCAAACACGTACACTTAAGCAAGACAATGAGTACTTATTTATGGTACAGTGATACGTATATTGAGATAATTTTGCAAGAAAGAGCAGGATTTACATTAATGGTTTATCAGAACTAATTATCATATTGTCCCTCCTAATTTTGCATGAGCAATACTCTCTTGGTTGTCACACTTTGGGGTCTTTTGATGTAGGCTCTTCTTCACCTTGTGCTTTTCTCCTTTCTATTTTGTGCATGCTCTGTTGCTGTTGTCATTTAACACTTCAGCTTTTTTTTTTTTTTTTTTTTTTTTTTTTTTTTCCAAAATCAGCTAATTTAATTAAGTTCTACGTTCCTTCTTCAGCCTCGATTTTGTAGCTAGAGCTGAGTTTTAGATAGATAGATAGATAGATAGATAGATACAGCTTATATGTGTTAGCAATATGCTAACATAGTATATATGTTAGCATATTTTGAGTTTAACCTTTATGATTCTATTTTAATAACTGATGGTGCCTCAACCACCATTGTGGTGCCTTTGCCACAGCCTGAAGTGAGGGGCTTGGCAGTGATCAGGCGCTTTAATACCTTTATTAAAGAAAGGATGGGGTGAGGTCGGCCACTTTGGGCCTTTTTTGTGCTTTTTTGTGTTTTTTTTTTTTCTGTTTTATTTCCACACTTAAAAGGGCCACGGGGGAGAGGGAACGACCATTTGCCGCCATTTTCCCCGCCTGAGGTAAAAGCCGCTTCCCGCCTTTTTTCCAAACCCGAGGGGAGGGTGCGCGAGGAACCGCTACCGGCACGCGGCGGGAGAGGGGGGGCGTGGCCAGCGCCTCTCGCCCAATCGCAGCCGGAGGCGGGGACGGGCGGCGGGGCGCAGCCAATGGAAAAGGGCGGGGCGGAGAGGGAAGAGCCAATAAGGGAGCGGGGGCGGGTGCGTAGCCTGCGCGCATGCGCAGAGAGGAGACGGCCCCCTGTGAGGGGAGCGGGTAATGGCGGAGGGGTCGCGGCCGGCAGCGGGGCCTCGGGGCCGCTCCAACGGCTCCTGGAGGCCCCGGGCTCGGGGATTCGGGGCTGGGAGAGGGGCGGGGACGGGGAGGGGGGCGATGGGGACCGGCCGGTAGCAGCTTGAGCCCGTGCGGCTCTGCCCTCCCCTTAGCAGCCGGGAGATGTCGCAGAGGAAGCGCAGCAAAGGGGCGGCCTTCAGCCAGGTGAGGAGAGGAGCCCTCGGTTTCTGCCCTGTTTCTGCTGGGGGAGGGGTTGTCGTAGACCGGCTTGCGGCATTTCTGGTTGTTGTCCCGCAGGCGGACGACGATGACGACGACGATTTTAGCCTGAGCCAGACGCAGACGCACAGCCAGGTGCAGAGGAACCTGGAGAGGCGCTCCCGGGACGAAGTCAACAGGAAGGTGATGGGACAATCCCCGTCCTGCTGCGGGACAGCTTGACCTTCCTGCGTTCTGTTATTTTATTTACATATTTTGTATTTTATTTACGTATTTTGGCTGCTTCTCCTTCCTCACCGCGTAGGTGAGTGAGCTGGTTCAGTTCCTGCTAGTGAAGGACCAGAAGAAGATCCCCATCAAGAGAGTCGGTGAGTTTAGGGGAGCTCTGGTCACAGTTTCTGGGGTTGGTCTGGATCTTGCCAAACGTTTTGGGGTTGGATCTCTCCAAAAACCTCACTGGATACCTGGGGAGTGTCTCAGCATCTCAGCATCCCCCCTGTTCCCTGCAGACATCCTGAAAAAAGTCATCAGGGAATACAAAGACGTCTACTCCGAGATCGTCAACCAGGCAGGCAGGATCCTGCAGCAGGTAGCGGGGGGGTTCTTGTGTAGCTGTGGGGTTTGGGATTGGGATTTCGCCCCCCCCCTGCACCCGCTGGATTAAATCTTTGCCTCCTGCAGGTGTTTGGGCTGCAGCTGGTGGAGATCGACACCAAACACCATATCTACATCCTGACCAGCAACCTGCCACGGGTGGAGGGGGAGAACCTGAAGCGGTGAGGGGCTGGCGATGAGGGCGCTGGCATCCTCCGGGTGTTTTCTGGAGGGGGGGGAATGGGGACAGAGCCCCCCAGGTGCCCCCCTCAGGTGGGTGACGCTGCTCTCCCCGCCGCAGGGACAACCAGACAGCCAAACTGGGCCTCCTCACCATCATCCTGAGCTTCATCTTCATGAAAGGCAACTCAGCCAAAGACAGTAAGATATTTTGTGCCCCCTCTGGACCCAAATTTCTCCTTGCCCCCCCCTCCCCAACATTCTCCTTTCCAGGTGCTGTATGGGAATTTCTCCGCCGGCTCCGGGTGCACCCAGGGTAGGACATTTTGGGGTGGGAGTGGGATTTGTTGCTTCCGCACCCCATTAACCCCCCCCGCCACCCCCAGGGAGAAGCACGAGGTGTTTGGGGACGTCAAGAAGCTGGTGACGGAGGAGTTTGTGAGGCAGAAGTGAGTGGGGGGCGTTTTTTTTGGGGTGGGGGAGCACAAAACACCCCGGTGCGCACAGAGCAGCCGCGGCGCTAGTGCCAGCCGGGCCGTTTATACCGCACCGCAGAGAGAATTCGCTGCTGTCCCCGTGCCCGGTGACTCGAGGGGGTGTCACAGGGCTGGGGCGTGCTGGACACCCCCCAGGGACCCCCCCAAAAAACAGGGTTCACCCCCCTGCTCCCTGCAGGTACCTGGAGATCACCCCCATCCCCCTGACGGACCCCCCCGAGTTCTCTTTCCAGTGGGGGCCGCGGGCCGCCAAGGAGACCTCCAAGAAGGACATGCTGAATTTTGTGGCAAAGGTGATTTTTTTTAGAGGTTTTCCTGTTTTTTGTTCTTTTCTCCTGCCTTTTGTTTGGGGGGAGAGGGCAAAACCTGTGTCCCCCCCCTCATTTTTTGTTGTGTTTTGTCTCCAGATCCAACAAAAAGAACCCAGCTTCTGGACGAGTCAATACAACGAGGCCGAAGCCAACCCCTGAACTTCCCCTTAAATAAAAGCGTATTTTGGGGGTGCTGTGGCCCCCCCGCTACACGCCAGGCTCGGTGCTTCGTTAAGGCAAGCTTTAATTAGTGGCGGGGGGGCTCAGTAGTGCTCGGGGACGGTGATCAGGGCTTCGGCCGGGGGGCGGCTGACGTCGACGTTCTGTGGTGCAAACGGTTTTGTGTTTGTGGGGGGGCTCTGCTCACCCCAAAATCTGATTTTTTCATCCCAAAACGTGTCCCCACCGTGGGGGGGGGGCTGTAATTAATCCCCCAAATCCCCCCCTCCCTCACCTGGGGCTTCTCACGGTGGGTGTTGACCGCCTCCACGTTGAGGAAGATGGACTCCACTTCGCACCCTGATTTAATTTGGGAGGGGGGGCACAAAAGGGGTGGTATTACAGCCTGGGGGGGGGGGGACACACCCCAGGGTGCTGTCCCCTCCTTGGGGACATCGAGGGGGGGGACACTGGGGGCGTCCCCACTCACCGTAAGCCACCGGGGTCAGCTTGAGCACGGTGTGCAGGGGGCAGCGGAGGTAGGGCAGCTCCTCTGCGGGGTGGGAGGAGGAAGAAAATTAAGGGAGGTGGCTATGAAATTGTCCCCTAAATGTCCCCAAATTGTCCCCAAAGTGTCCTCACGGCCTCACCGGCGCTTTTGTCCAGGAAATAGGCCAGCAGGCAGCGCATGACAGCTTGGTGGCAGATGACCAGCACGTTCTCCTGCCGCTCCAGCTCCATGATGACCGGCTCCAGGCGCTGCACCAGGTCCTCGTAGGACTGGGGGAGGGCACGGGGCGCTGAGGGGGGGTCCCCAAACCCCATCACCCCCTTCCCCGTTATTGTCCCCGTGCCCTCGGGGTCGTCACCTCGCCCTTGGGGTAGCGGTAGCGGTACTTGTCCTGGTCGCGCAGGGCGAACTCCTCGGGGTAGCGCTCCTGGATCTCCTCGTAGGTCATCTCCTCGCAGACCCCCTGTGGGCCGGGCGTTACTTTTAGGGTCCCGAGGGGGGGTTTTGGGGATCGAGGGGGGGTTTTGGGGTTCGAGGGGAGGTTTTGGGGGGTTTTGGGGACCCCCGGGGTGGGCGCTGACCGCGTCGATCTCGTTGAGCGCCTTCCACTGCTCGTAGGGCACCCCCAGCGCCTCGGCCGTCTCGATGGTGCGCTTCATGTGGCTGGTCCACACCTTCAGCTCCCGGATGCTCTGGCTCCGGATGAACTCGGCCAGGGCCTGGGCATACTGGGAGGGGGCGGGGCCACGTGAGGCCACACCCACAAAGTGGGCGTGGCAATGTGCTAAATCCCACCCCTTTTGGCTCATGGGGGGCTGGGTCCTTGGCTCCACCCCTTCATGTGTGTTGGTTGTTCTGTGGGGGTGTGGCCTCCTTTAGCCCCACCCCTTTCTGTATAGCCCAGCCAGTCTCATGGGGGTGTGGCCTCACTTATAGCCCCACCCCTTAAACCATATCCCTCAATGAGGGTGGCTTCTAGGGGTGTGGCCTCATTTAGCCCCACCTCTTCACCCACATCCCCCTAATAGGGTTGTTCTTGGGGGCGTGGCTTGCTCCATTAGCCACACCCCTTTCCCTATATGGACGGTTGGGGGTGTGGCTTCATCACACCACCATGATGCCCACCTCCTTATATGGAATTGGGGGCGTGGCCTCAGCCTCACACCCCATCCTAGGGCTTCTGGGGGTGTGGCCTTCCTAAGCCCAACCCCTTCAGCCATGGTCTCATGTGGGTGTGGCCTCATCAAGCCCCACCCCTTCACCCACATCCCCCTAATAGGGTTGTTCTTAGGGGCGTGGCTTGCACCATTAGCCACACCCCTTTCCATATATGGGTGATGGGGGCGTGGCCATTCATCCACTCCTACTAGGATAGCTCCTGGGGGCGTGGCTTCCTCACCCCACCTTGCTGCCCACCTCCCTATATGGAATTAGGGTGTGGCCTCATTTAACCTCACACCCCATGCTAGGGCTTCTGGGGGCGTGGCCTCCATTAGCCCCACCCCTCCACCTCCATATTTGGGGCACCTCCAGGAGAGGGGGGCGCGGTCATCCCTCCACCTCCTTACCTGGGGTCCTATGAGGGGGGTGTGGCCATCTCCCTTAGCTCCCCTCCATAGAGTAGCTCTTGGGGGCGTGGCTTGTTTAGCCCCGCCCCTCAATTCCATATTTGGGGCACCTCCAGGAGGGGGGATGTGGCCAACCCTCCACCTCCCTACTTAGGATCCCAGGAGGGGAGGGGGTTATCCTATCCCTTAGCCCCACCCCTCCACTTCCATATTTAGACTGTGGGGGTGTGTCCTGCTCCTTTAACCCCACCCCCTCCATATTTGTACTCACCCAGGGGGGTGTGGCCATCTCCCTTAGCTCCCCTCCATAGAGTAGCTCTTGGGGGCGTGGCTTGTTTAGCCCCGCCCCCCACTTCCATATTTGGGTCAGCTCCAGGAGATGGGGCGTGGCCAACCCTCCACCTCCCTACTTAGGATCCCAGGAGGGGAGGGGGGTTATCCCTTAGCCCCACCCCTCCACTTCCATATTTAGACTGTGGGGGTGTGTCCTGCTCCTTTAGCCCCACCCCCTCCATATTTGGACTCACCCAGGGGGGCGTGGCCATCTCCCTTAGCCCCTCCCCTCCCTCCCCCATCCCTCCCGTATCACCCCACAGCAGCCTGACTGTGCGTGTGCAGGGAGGGGGGCGTGCCCTTCCCGGAGGCCCCTCCCCTTTGTGGGCGTGGCTCCTCCCCTTAACCCCGCCCACCTGGCGCCCTCGGGGGGAGAGCCCGGCGTCGCCGCCGATGCGGCCCCGCAGGTTGAGCTGGCTCTCGCCGTGGCGGCTCAGGTAGATGGCGCGCGGCGTGACGTGTGTGTTCATCAGGTAGTACACCGTGCGGCTCTGCACGTGGCCCTGCACCCGGTTCGCCAGGTACCGCACGCCCACGTCGAAGATCTTGATGTAAGACAACCCGCTGCGCGCCCCAATATTAACGAGGTTTCCCCAAATTATTCATTTTTGGGTTTTTTTGGGGTGTAAAGCGTGGCGTCACCTGTCCAGCTGCTCGTCCAGCGGCTCGTAGGTGGCTTTGTAGCACTCGATGCGCTGCAGGAAATCGGCCACCACCTCCTCGGGGGCGCAGCCCTTGTAGTCGGGGCTGCTCAGCTTCACTTGCTGGGGGAGCAGAGAGGTGTGGGGGGGTTATTTTTTTTTGGGGGGTGGGGGCACGCTTTTTTTTTTGGGGGGTACGGGAAGGGGAGCGCCCTCCTCACCTTGATGTTCTCCTCGATGATGGCAGGGTCGTCGCAAATGGACTCGACGAACAGGACCTGGAGGGGAAAGGGGACGTCCCCACGGTGCCAGTGCCCCCCCCCGAAAGCTGTGAGCACCCCCAAACAGTGCCACGAGCCCCCCCAAATCCTCAGACACCCCCCCCCAAATTACTCCCAGCACCTTGTAGCCGTTCTCCCTTGCGAACTGCAGGATGAGGGCTCGGCGCTCCCGCGTGGTGTTGGTGGCATCAAAAACCTGAGGTTGGGGGGCACATTAAAGCCAAGGGGGGTTGTTAAACCCCCTGGGGGGATAAATTTGCCCCCTGGGGGGATAAATTTACCCCCTGGGGGGGCAATTTGCCCCTTGGGGGTTAATTTTCCCTATTGTGGGGTTGCCTTACCGCCACTTGCCCCTCTTCAGAGCTCAGGTAGGTGCGGACGTCCTGGAGGGCAGCCAGTGCGCACTGCCTGGGGAGGTTTTTTTTTTTAGGGTGGGGGCATCAGCTGGTGCCCCCCCCTTCCAAATGACTCCCCCCACCCTTATTTATTCCCCGCCCCCTCCATACCTGCGGATGTGCATGGCCTCCTCGTTGTCGTGGCGGAAGAACTCGTAGCTCTTGTAGCTCTGCACCGCCTCGCGCCGGTACTGCCCCACGTTAAACACTGCACGGGGGGGGCACGAGCAGTTAGGGGGCACCCCCAAATTATGCATCCCCCCCCCAAAAAAAAAGAGAATACTCACCCCGTGTCGGCATCCCGATCCAGTTGAGGTAGCGGGTGAGCTTGCGGGAGATGTAGGTCTTGCCCCGAGCCGGCAGCCCCACCAGGATCACCATGGTGGGGCAGTTGGTGAATTGGGGTACGGTGGCTGAAAAAGGGGGGTGGGGACAAAGTTTAGGGTGGGCTGCGGCAAATCAGCACCCCCCCCAACCCCTTAAAACCCCCCCCCAAAACTCACACCCCCGCCGCCGCAAGCGGTGGGAGCTGAGGGGGACCCAAACTTTCTGCAGGGGGTTCTGCGTCAGCTGGCCCGCTGGTGCCACCGCCATGGCTCTGCCCTCTGTCCCCGCCGCCGGTCAGTGTCCCCATGGCCTCGTGTCCCCCCCCCCATTTAACCAACCTCCCCCCCCCCCCTTTAAACAAACACCCCCTCCTTTAAACAAACACCCCCCTCCCTTAAACAAATAACCCAAAATTCGCCCAGTACCTGGGATTTTGGCCGATTTCTCCTCCATGCTGGCCCCGGGGGGGGGGAACCCGCCGGTGGCCCCCGGGGAAGGTCGGAGGTAACGCTACACCCTGGCCGCCCGCCGGGCACGGACACGGCAGCTGGGACGAGCCTGGGGGGGGGGACCTGGCCCCCCCCGGGGTGCTGGCACCGCGTCCCTGGGGCTCCCCATCCCGTCCCCGGGGGGGTTTTGCTGCTCCTGGAGCTCCCTGGGGGTCCTGAGCCTCATTTTTGGGGGTTTTGCTCCCTATTTTTGGGGCTCCTACGTCTGCGCCCCCCCCCAGGGGTCCCTATCCCGGGTCTTTTGGGGTCCTCATCTCCTGGGGGGGGCCCCCCTTAACACTGTTGTCCCCCTGCCCCCCCCAGCCCCACGGGGGTCCCCCCCATGGCCCCACTGTGGGGGTCCCAAAATCCAGGGGGGTTCCCCGCCCCCCCCCCCCGGGGTCCCGACCCCGTCCCCTGCAGCCGCTCGGCTCCATTCGGGTTCTTTCGGCTCCGTTCGGGTTCTTTCGGCTCCGGCCATCGTCGCTCGGCCCCGTTCGGGTTCTTTCGGCTCCATTCGGGTTCTTTCGGCTTCCTTCGGGCTCCGCCAATCGCCGCTCGGCTCCTCCCGTCGCCCCGCGGCTTGGCCCCACCCACCGCCCTTCGGCTGCGCTCCTCGCCCCCTCGGCTCCGCCTATCAGCGTTCAGCTCTGGCTGGCTCCGCCCACCACCGCCCACGTCCCGCCTCCGCTCCGCTCCGTTCGGCTCCGTCCGCTTCCATTCGGTTCCCTTCGGCTCTGTTCGGCTCCCTTCGGTTTCGTTCGGCTTCCTTCGGCTCCATTCGTTCCCTTTCGGCTCCGTTCGCCCCCCACTCGTCTCCCTTTGGCTCTGTTCGTTCCCCTTCGGCTCCGTTGGGCTCCTCCACTCGGCCCCCTTCGGCTCCGTTCGCCCCCGCTCGGCTCCCTTTGGCTCCGTTCGGCTCCGTTCCTTCCCCTTTGCCTCCCTTCGGCTCTTCTCGGCTCCCTTCGGCTCTTCCATTCGGCTCTTCTCGGCTCCACTCGGTTCCATTCGTTCACGTTCGGCTCCATTCGGCTCTCCTCGGCTCCGTTCGTTCCCCTTCGGCTCCTCCGCTCGGCTCCCTTCGGCTCCGTTCGTTCCTCTTCGGCTCCACTCGGCTCCTCCCTTCGGCTCCCTTCGGCTCCGTTCGTTTCCATTCGGCTCCTCCACTCGGCTCCTTTCGGCTCTTCTCGGCTCCCTTCGTTCCCCTTCGGCTCCTCTCGGCTCTTTTCGTCTCTCCTCACTGGCCTTGACCCCAAGATGGCGTCCCTGCGCAGCGTGAAGGTTCTGGGCAGCACCGCGCCCCCCTCAGCCGGCCTCTGCGAGCCCAACCCTTCCCCTTTTCCCCCCGTTTTAACCCCAAACCCCTTCCCATCCCCTCTAGGGCCTTGTAGCGCTGGTCACCGGCGGCTCTTCGGGCTTGGGCCGAGCCACAGCGGAGCGCTTGGTGCAGCAAGGGGCCCGCGTCGTCCTCCTCGACCTCCCCAGCTCACAGGGGGCCAAGGTGGCGGCGGAGCTGGGGGACAACTGCGCCTTCGCCCCCGCTGACGTGAGTACGGGGACGGGGTGGCAGCGAGGTGAAGGGGTAGGTGACAAATTGGGGGTCCCAGCGCCGCTGTCCCCGCAGGTGACATCCGCCAAGGAGGTGGAGGCCGCCCTGGATGTGGCCAAGAAGAGGTTCGGGAAGCTGGAGCTGGCGGTGAACTGCGCCGGGGTGGGCATCGCCGTGAAAACCTACAACGCCAAGAAGGACAAGGTGCATGAGTTGGAGGACTTCCAGCGGGTTGTTAATGTGAGTGTGGGGCCGGGGGGCTCGTGGGGGCCTCCAGCGGGGTGGTTTTGGGGTCAGGGATGGGGTGAATGGGGTGGTTTTGGGGTTGGGGATGGGGTTTAGGGGGTGGTTGTTGTCATTGGGGTGTCCTTGGGGTGGTTTTGGGGTTGGGGATGGGGTTAATGGGGTGGTTGTGGGCATGGAGGTGACTTCAGGGGGGTTGTGGGGTCAGGGATGGGGTGAATGGGGTAGTTTTGGGGTCGGGGATGGGGTTAATTGGATGGTTTTGCTGTTGGGGATGGGGTTTATGGGGTGGTTGTTGTCATTGGGTTGTCCTTGGGGTGGGTGTGAGGTCAGGGATGGGGTTTATGGGGTGGGTGTGGGCATGCAGGTGACTTCAGGGGGGTTTTGGGGTCAGGGATGGGGTGAATGGGGTGGTTTTGGGGTCAGGGGTGGGGTTAATGGGGTGGTTTTGGGGTTGGGGATGGGGTTTATGGGGTGGTTGTTGTCATTGGGGTGTCCTTGGGGTGGTTGTGGGGGCGGGGATGGGGTTTATGGGGTGGTTGTTGTCATTGGGCTGTCCTTGGGGTGGGTTTGGGGTTGGGGATGGGGTCAGCAGGGTGGTTGTGGGGTCGGGGATGGAGTCAATGGGGTGCTTGGGGGCATGGGGGTGTCCTTGGGGTGGTTGTGGGGTCGGGGATGGGGTCAATGGGGTGGTTGTGGGGTCAGGGATGGGATCAGCAGGCTGCTTTTAGCCACGGGGCTGTCCTCGGGGTGACCGTGGGGCACTCACGGGGCCGTCCTCAGGCCGCTTACGGGGTCGGGCCGACCCTAACGCCTCCACCCCATATCCTATAGGTAAACCTAGTGGGAACCTTCAACGTGACCCGCCTCAGCGCCCGCCTGATGAGCCAAAACCCCCCCGACCCCGACGGCCACCGGGGTCTGGTGGTCAACACCGCCAGCGTGGCCGCCTTCGAGGGGCAGGTGAGATCCCCGGGGGGGGGATTAATGGGGTCAGGAAGAGCGGGGCCACCCCCTAATCGTCCCTTTTTGTCCCCAAAAGGTGGGGCAGGCCGCCTACTCCGCCTCCAAGGGGGGCATCGTGGGGATGACGCTGCCCATCGCCCGCGACCTCGCGCCCCTGGGGATCCGCGTGGTCACCATCGCTCCAGGTATGGGGTCGGGGGCGGTTTATGGGGTGGGAAAAGCTGGAGGGCGAGCCCTTAAGCCCCTTTTTTTTTTAATGGGGTGAGAGAAGCTGCAGGGAAAATGCTTCGTTTCCTGTTTTTTTTGGGGGTGGAAAAGGTTGTAGGGGAAAGGCTTCGCTCCCTTTTTTTTTTGGGGTGGAAGAAGTTGTAGGGTCAACGTTTCACCCCCTTTTTTTTGGGGTGGAAAAGTTGTAGGGCAAATGCTTCACCCCCTTTTTTTTCACCCCCTTTTTTTTATTGGGGTGGAAAAAGTTGAGGGGCAAACACTTCACTCCCTTTTTTTTGGGGGGAGGAAGAAGTTGTAGGGTCAACGTTTCACCCCTTTTTTTTGGGGGGCTGGAAAAGGTTGTAGGGGAAAGGCTTCACTCCCTTTTTTTTTGGGGTGGGAAAAGTTGTAGGGCAAATGCTTCTTCCCCCTTTTTTTTTTCTCCCCCTTTTTTTTCACCCCCTTTGTTTTTGGCATGGGAGAAGCTGTAGGGCAAACGCTTCACCCCGTTTTTTTTAGGGTGGAAGAAGTTGTGGAGCAAATGCTTCACCCCCCTTTGTTTTTAGGGTGGGAAAAGTTATAGGGCAAACGCTTCACCCCCTTTTTATTTGGGGTGGGAAAAGTTATAGGGCAAACACTTCACTCCCTTTTTTTTAGGGTGGAAAAGTTATAGGGCAAACGCTTTGACCCCTTTTTTTTGGGGTGGGAAATTTATAGGGCAACCGCTTCACCCCCTTTTTTTTTAGGGTGGAAAAGGATATAGGGTAACCGACTCACCCCCTTTTTTTTGTCCCTTTTAGGGTTGTTCTCCACCCCGTTGCTGGCCGGTTTGCCCGAACGGGTGCGGAACTTTTTGGGGCAGCAGGTGCCCTTCCCGTCCCGTTTGGGGCACCCGGGGGAATTCGCCCACCTGGTGCAGGCGCTGGCCGAAAACCCCATGATCAACGGGGAGGTGGTGAGGCTGGACGGGGCCCTGCGCATGCAGCCCTAAACGGGGGGGGACACCCCAAAAAATTTGGGGACCCCCCCCTCGAAAAATTGGGGATCCCACCCCGAAAATGTGGGGACCTCACCCCGAAAATTTGGGGACTTTTCCCTGAAAAATTGGGGACGTCACCCCGAAAAATTGGGGATGTCGCCGTGAAAATTTGGGTTTCTCTCCCTGAAAATTTGGGTTTCTCCCTGAAAATCTGGGGACTTTTCCCTGAAAATTTGGGGATCCCACCCTGAAAATTTGGGGACCTCACCCCCAAAAATTTGGGGACTTTTCCCTGAAAATTTGGGGATTTTTCCCTGAAAAATTGGGGGCTTCTCCCTGAAAATTTGGGGTCCTCTTCCTGAAAATTTGGGGACCCCTCCCCAAAAAACTGGAGACCTCACCCCAAAAATTTGGGGACTTCTCCCTGAAAATTTGGGGACCTCACCCCGAAAATTTGGGGACTTCTCCTTGAAAATCTGGGGACTTTTCCCTGAAAATCTGGGGACTTTTCCCTGAAAATTTGGGGATCCCACCCTGAAAATTTGGGGACCTCACCCCCAAAAATTTGGGGACTTTTCCCCGAAAATGTGGGGACCTCACCCCAAAAAATTGGGGACTTTTCCCTGAAAATTTGGGGACTTTTCCCTGAAAATTTGGGGACTTCTCCTTGAAAATTTGGGGACCTGACCCTGAAAATTTGGGTTTCTCTCCCTGAAAATTTGGGGTCCTCTTCCTGAAAATCTGGGGACCTCACCCTGAAAATCTGGAGACTTTTCCCTGAAAATGTGGGGACTTTTCCCTGAAAATTTGGGGACCTCACCCTGAAAAATTGGGGGTGAGCAGAGACTGGGGAAACCCCAAAAGTGTGGGGATGAAGCCTTGGGGTATGAAGGGGCTGGGGAAAACCCAAAATGGGGGTGTCTGGGATCCACGAGGGTCACCCCAAAAATTGGAGACCCCCCTTTGGGGGTGTAGAGGGAATGGGGACCCCAAAATGGGGCCTCCTGGGGGTATAAAGGGACAGAGGACACCCTAAAATGGGGTCCCTATGGGGGTACACGCACAAAGGGGACCCTAAATGGGGTCCCCCAGGGGGTACAGACACAGTAGGGGCACCCCGAAAATTGGGGGCCCCTCTTGGGGGTATGCACAGGCTGGGGACACCCCAAAAAGGGGGTACCCTAAAAAGGGGGCACCCCAAAAAGGGGACCTCTTGGGGGTACAGCTGGAATGGGGACACCCCAAAACAGTTACACCCCAAAATGGGATCCCATGGGGTACAGACATACCGGGGACACCCCAAAAATAGGGGAGACCCCAAAAATGGGGGACACCCCGAAATGGGGGTACCCCTAGAAGAGGGTCACCCCATAATGGGGACTCTGGGTACACGTGGTCTGGGGACACCCCGAAATGGGGGCCCCCTGGGGAGACAGAAAGGGGACACCCCAAAAAGGGGGGGACACCCCAAAATTGAGTCACCCCAAAATGGGGGGACCCCAAAAGGGGGGTCACCCCAAAATGATGTCCCATGGGGGTACACGGGGACTCCCCAAAAATGGGAGACCCCAAGGGGTACAGACACACTCGAGGGGACCCCCTGGGGGTTTAGGGTCACCGGGGTCACCCCAAAAAAGGGTCCCCTGGGGGGGACACCCCAAAATGGGGGCACCCCAAAAAGGGGACCCCCCAAATAGGGCCCCCTGGGGGGTATCCACGGAGCGGGGATCCCCCAAAGTGGGGTCCCCCTGGGGGTACGGACACCATGGGGGCACCCCAAAAAGCGGGGACCCCCCTGGGGACCCCCAGAGCAGGGGGACCCCAAAATCTCCCCCCTCCTTCATGGGGTCATGGCCCGGCCGCCCCCATATCAATAAAGCGTGTCTGCCCCGCCTCCTCTCGTTCCCTATTGGCTCGCGCGCACGCCAATCCGCTCTGCCCCCGGGCGTGATTGGGTAAGAGGGTGGTGGTGGGCGGGGCACGCCCCCCAGCGGGAACTGCGGTCGTGATTGGTCGCCGGCGGGCACGCGGTGGGCGCGCCTCGCTGTTGCTTAGCCAGCCCCTGATTGGCTAAGGAGAAGCGGGGAGGGCGGGGTTAGCCTTCATCACGCTCGCTGATTGGCTAGCGAGGCTGTCTGCACAGCGCGGGGCAGGAGGAGAGCCCAACCGCAATGCACAGCCGGGAGGGCGGGATTTAGCGAGGCTCTCCGAGCGCTGATTGGTCGCCGCGCGTTCTTCCGCCGGAAGCGGCGCCTGAGGCGAGGGAGAGGGAGAGCGGCGGCGGCGGCGGGGAGGGAGGCGGCGACGGAGCCGCCGGGGCGGCCGCGACCATGAACATCCGAAACGCGCGGGTGGGCGGCTGGGGAGGGTCGGGAGGGGTCGTTGGGCACCGGGGAGAACCGGGAGGGGGTCGCCGGGTTCCGAGGGGAGGCCGGGAGGGAGGTGAGGGGGGAGCCGGGAGGGGTTAAAGGGGCCTGGAGGGGCCTAGGGGGGCGCTGAGGGGGGATTTTGGGGTGCTGGGGGGGCATTTGGGGGCCTGGAGGGAGTTTTTGGGGTCATGGGGGGGCGATGTTGGGGGCCTGGAGGGGAGTTAGGGTGTTGGGAGGGGTCTGAGGGGGATATTGGGGTCCTAAGGGGGCACTGAGGGGGGTTTTGGGGTCATGGAAGGGGAATATTGGGGTCCTAGAGGGGAATTAGGGTGCTGGAAGGGCTCTGAGGGGGACGTTGGGGTTCTGGAGGGTAACACTGGGGTCCTAAGGGGGGACATTGGGGTCCTAATGGGGCACTGAGGGGGGTTTTGGGGTCATGGGAGGGCTCTGAGGGGGACGTTGGGGTTCTGGAGGGTAACACTGGGGTCCTAAGTGGGCACTGAGGGGGGATTTGGGGTGCTGGGGGGGCATTTGGGGGCCTGGAGGAGAATTAGGGTCTTGGAAGGGCTCTGAGGGGGACATTGGGGTTTGGGGGGGGTATTGAGGGGGCATTTGGGGTCCATAGAGGGGAACTGAGGTCCTGGGAGGGCTCTCAGGGGCAGATATTGGGGTCCTGGGGGCAGATATTGGGGTCCTGGGGGCGGATATTGGGGTCCTGGGGGGGACTCTGACCATGGAATTGGGGTCTTGGAACCAAACATCGAGGTCCTGAAAAGCAGTCGAGGACCTGAGCCACCCCCCAGCACCCCGTACCCACATGGGGCGGCTCCGGGGCCGTTTTGGGGTCCCCCTCACCCCTTTTTGGGGTTCACCCTCCCCACCCCGCAGCCCGAGGACCTGATGAACATGCAGCACTGCAACCTCCTGTGCCTGCCCGAAAACTACCAGATGAAATATTACTTCTACCACGGCCTCTCCTGGCCCCAGGTACCCCCCCCCAGCACCCATGGGTGCTCCGGGGGAACCCCCCAATTCCCCAAACCAACCCTAAACCCCGGGACTCGATCCTAAAACCCTTTTTCCCCCTTTTTTTTGCAGCTTTCCTACATCGCCGAGGACGAAAATGGGAAAATCGTCGGCTACGTCCTGGCCAAGATGTGAGTGCGGCTCGGGGGGGCCCCGTCCTCCCCCACCGCCGCTTTTTGGGGTGTCCTGATAAAAAATAAGGGGTGCTGAGAGGTTTTAGGGTCCCCCCCCGTGTCTCATCCCGTTGTGTTTTAGGGAGGAAGACCCCGATGATGTTCCCCACGGGCACATCACGTCCCTGGTAAGGGGTTTTGGGGTCTTTTTTGGGGGGGGAAGAAGAAATATGGGGGAAATTTTGGGGTGTTGGGGGAAAAAAGGGGGGATGAGTGTGTTTTTGGGGGGCCGTGTAAGGGGTTTTGGGGTGATATGGGGCGGTTGGGAGGGATATTGTGATTTTTTGGGGGAATACAATGGGGTTTTTGGGGGTGTTGTGGTGTTTTGAGGGAATATAGCGGCTCTTTTTGAGGATTTTGTAGGGTTTTTGGGGGTGTAGTGTTTTTTGGGGGGCATATTGTGGGGTTTTGGGGGCTTTTTGGAGGTTTATAGGATAGTAGGAGGATATTTGGGGGTTTTGGGGAGAATATAGTGTGGTTTGGGGGGGGATAGAGGGGTTTGGGGGGAATATTGGGGGGTTTTGGGGATACAGTGGCTTTTTTGGGGGCTATTTGGGGATATTGTGGGGTTTGGGGAGAATAGAGGGGTTCTTTGGGGGTATTGTGGGGTTTTTGGGAAACTTTTTTGGGATATTGGGGGTTTGGGGGGCTATATTGTTTTTTTTTTGATGTTATGGGGTTTTGGGGGGATACTGAATTTTTTTTTTGGGATACAGTGGCTTTTTTTGGGGTTATTTTAGAGATATTACGGAATTTTGGGGGACTGTAGTGGTTATTTTGGGGGATATTGTGGGGTTTTGGGACTACAGTGTTTTTTGAGGGTTTTAGGAGGATACAGTGGCTTTTTGGGGATATTGCGGGGTTTTGGGGGGAAAGAGTGGGGTTTTATGTGCTATTAGGGGTTTTGGGGGGATATAATGGGGTTTTATAGGCTATTAGGGGTTTTGGGGGGGACGTTGTGTGGTTTTGGGGGAATATTGAGGTTTTTGGTGTATTGTGGGGATATTATGGTGTTTTGGGGGGGAATATAGTTGCTTGTTTGGGGGAATAGTGGTTTTTTTGGGGGGTATAGTGTTTTTTAGGGGGGATTTTGTGGGGTTTGGGGGGATTTTGTGGGTTTTGGGGGGCTCTTGTGGGGTTTTTGGGTGGCTCCTGTGAGCCTGTTCACTCCCACCTCATCTGGTGGCCTTCCACTCGATTTCGGGGACTCCTCCTGGCGGTGCCAAGCTTCGGGGGGGTCCCGAAAAGCTTTTGGGGTGCCCTAAACCCCTCGTGGCCCCCCCCCGCAGGCGGTGAAGCGCTCCCACCGGCGTTTGGGGCTGGCGCAGAAGCTGATGGACCAGGCGTCGCGGGCCATGATCGAGAACTTCAACGCCAAATACGTCTCCCTGCACGTGCGCAAGAGGTGGGGGCCCCCCCAAATCCCCTTTTACGATCCGGGGGGGGCCCCTAAATCATATTTTTTCCCCCCATTTCTTTAATTTTTCTGGCAGTAACCGGGCGGCTCTGCACCTCTACTCCAACACCCTCAACTTCCAGTGAGTGCTGGTTTTAACTGGGGGGGGGGATAAACAAACTGGTGGGGGGGCTGAAAGTTGAGGGGGGGGCACGAGGAGCCCCAAAATAACCCCCCCTGTGCTGCCCCCCCCCAGGATCAGCGAGGTGGAACCCAAATATTACGCCGACGGCGAGGATGCCTACGCCATGAAGCGGGACCTCACCCAGATGGCAGACGAGGTTGGACCCCCCCCCTAATAAAAAACACCCCCAAATCCACTTGGGGGGGGGGCACGCGGGGTAAATTTCCCCTTTTTTTCACTCGAAAAACCCTTTTTTCTTGTTTTTTCTCGTCCTCACAGCTGCGGAAACAAGTGGAGCAGAAAGAGCGGGGTCGCCCCGCAGCCCCCAGCCCCGGTGAGCCCCCCCGGGGGGGGGGGGAGGGCTGTGGAAGCGGGGGCCCCCCCGCCGCCCCCGGGGCGCCCCCCCCTGAGGACAGCGGGGCCGACAGCAAGGACGTGAGCGAGGTGAGCGAGGCCACCGAGAGCACCGACGTCAAGGACAGCTCCGAGGCCTCCGATTCCGCCTCGTAGGGGCCCCCCCCCAAAAAAAAATAAAAATTTGGGGTGAGGGGGGGCTACGGGGGACCCCATCCCACCCCGTTTTTGTTGGGGTGGGGGGGAATAAAGCTCTCCCTTCTCTGCTTTTGTTTGTTGTGGAGTTTTGGGGGAGTTGGGGGGGGGTTATTTGGGGGGTGTGGGGTTTGGGGGGTGTAGGGGGATTTTGGGGTGGGGGTTTGGGGGATTTAGGGGGAATTTGGGGTGGGTTTTTGGAGTTTAGGGGGACTTTAGGGTGCTTTGAGGAGGTTTAGAGGGAATTTGGGGTGGGTTTGGGGGTTTAGGGGGATTTTGGGGTGTTTTGGGGAGGTTTTACGGGTGCTTGGGGGCAGCTTTGGGTGAGGTTGGGGCAATTGGAGGGGTTTAGGGGCATTGTAGGGGGGCTTTGGGGAAATTTGGGGATTTAGGGGGAATTAGGGGTGGGGTTTTGGAGTTTAGGGGGATTTTAGGGTGCTTTGAGGAGGTTTAGAGGGAATTTGGGGTGGGTTTGGGGAAGTTTTAGGGGTGTTTGGGGTTAGTTTTGGGTGAGGTTGGGGTAATTGGAGAGGTTTCAGGCCATTTTGGGGTGACTTTGGGGGAGATTGGGGGGCTTTGGGGTGACTGGGGGATATTAGGGGGATTTTGGAGGGACATTAGGGCAATTTTGGGGTGTTTAGGGGCGTTTTGGCATGGCTGGAGGTTTTTATGGGGGATTTAGGGACATTTTGGGGTGACTTTGGGGGTTTTCAGGGCGTTTTGGGGTGACTTTGGAGGGTTTAGGTTGGCTTCAGGAGGTTTAGTGGAGCTTTGGGGTGTTTTGGGGTGGGTTTAGGGAGGTTTGGGGCGACTTTGGGGGGTTTAAGGGTGTTTGGGGGAGATTTGGGGGGATTTAGTGGGGTTTGGGGCAACTTTGGGGAGCCCACGTGGGACCAGGGCAGGGGGTGAAGGGGCGTGGCTTCGTGGCCACGCCCCCGCTCGCTGATTGGCCAGGAGGCGGGGCAAGGCTGCGGGCTGCACCGGGGCGAGGCCTCTATGCCATGGGGGCGTGGCTTGGCTCAACCCCGCTCGCTGATTGGCGGCGGCGCGTCCTGAAGGCGGTTGCTTTGGGCTGCCGGAAGCGGAAGTGGCTCATTTCTACTTCCGGCGGCCGTGCGGGGAGGAGCTGTACGCGGCCGCGGCAGGCTCCGGAGCTGGGCCTAGAGGTGGGGGGGGGGATATGGGGGGGGGGACGCGGTACTGGGGGCAGAGGGACACCGTTTGTAAATCTTTTTTATTTATTATAGTATTTAAGATTTTTTTTTTTTTTTTAAAAAAGGAATTTTTAAAAATTTTCGCTGCAAAATGTACAAAAATCGCTGAAGCCTCCCCAAAAATCTCTCTGCGGGGAGGGGGAAAATATTGCAGGGGGGGGGTCTTCAGAAGGGGGGGGAGTACTGAGCCCCCCCCTCAGATTGGGGGGTTTGGGGGGGGGTTCAAGGCTGCCAAACACCCTGAGATGTGTTTTTTTGGGGGGATTTTTACCCACGATATTTTTTTGGGGGGGTTGGACCCCCCCAAATTCATCCTTTGTCCCCCTTGGGCTCCGTCCGTTTGTCCTGGGGCGGCTCAACCACGACTTCTTCCACCCCACTGCCTGGAAAAGAGGGGGGGGGGCACCATCAGAAGCCCCCTTTTTTGGGTTGGGGGGGGCAGGAGGATTTGGGGTTGGTTTTTTTTTTTGGGGGGGGGTCTCTTACCATCCCCATCATCGAGGATCTCCTGCACGTCCTCGTCGTCGTCCACGATCACCACGCTGTCCTCCCCGCTCTCGCTGTGGGGTGGGGTGGGGGGGCACGGTGTTGGGGTCCCGTCCCCCAGCACCCCCCCCCCCCAAAAAAATCTGTTCACCCCCCCCAAAAGGCTGACCTTTCAGGGGGGGCCTCAGCGCCCTCATCCAGCAGGTAGAACGGCAGCGGGTTCGGCCACAGCTCCTCCTTGATGATCTGGGGGGGGAAATGGGGGGGTCAGGGGGATGCTGGGAGGCACTGGGGGCACTGGGAGGGGTACTGGGGGCACTGGGATGTCCTCGAAGGCATACTGGGAGGTGCTGGGGGACACTAGGAAGGGTTTAGATACTGAAAGGAGCCCAAATAGGGATTTGAGAGAGGACTGGGGAGCACTGGGATGTACTGGGAGGGCACTGGGAGGGGTACTGGGAACGGTACTGGGAACACTGGGATGGGTACTGGGGGCACTGGGATGTCCTCAAAGGGCTACTGGGGGGTGCTGGGGCAGGGTTTAGGTACAGGAAGGAGCCCATACATGGGTTTGAGAGCACTGGGACATACTGGGATGTTCTGGGAGGGTACTGGGAGCACTGGGATGAGTTAGAACTGGTACTGGGATGGAGCAAGGAGAATACTGGGAGTACTGGGATAGCTTTGAAGGAGTTGTGGAGTAGGGGGAGGGTGCTGGGAGAAGCCCTGAGCCCTGTTCCAAAGGGTACCGGGGACCACTGGGAGATACTGGGATGTCCTGGGAAGCACAGGGAAGTGCTGGGAGCATACTGGGAGCACTGGGGTGGTGATGGAGGGGCTACTGGGAGGTACTGGGAGGTGCTGGGGGGCACTGGGAGGTGCTGGGGGGCACGGGGAGCACTGGGAAGAGCACTGGGAGAACTGGGTTGTGCTTGAAGGTGTACTGGGTGTACTGGGATGTGCTTGGGGGTGTACTGGCTATACTGGGAGCATACTGGGAGGTACTGGGAGCGTACTGGGGCTCACCTCGGCCACTCGATCCCCCGCGGGGAAGCTGTGATCCCCGAACCAGGCGAAGAAGCTGCGGGGAGGGGGGCGACCCTTGTGGGGCCGGCCCCGGGGGTCCTGCCCCTGCCACCACCGGATTGGGGTCGAGTGGGACACCAGGTGACCTGCAGGGGGGGGGGGGGGTCACTAAAACAACCCCCCCCGAGCCCAAAAACCGAGTTTTTTACCCCAAGCTCACCCACCGGAGGGGCCGCGCACGAATTCCTTGGCCACGACGTGGTTTTGGAAGTAGGGGTTGACGGAGAAAAAGAACCTGATCCTGCAGCCAGGCCGGGTGGGGCCGAATTCTTCCACCTGCAAGACCCCCCAGAGCATCATCCCAAGCTGGGGGGGGTCCAAATTTATTTTGGGGGGGTCCCCAAATCCTAAAATCCCCCCCCCCAGGTACCTGCAGGCCGGTCATGTAGCTCAGCGCGTCCTCGTCGCGGTCGCTGATCATGGCCGAGAGCTGGGGGTGGTTGAGGAACTGGGAGAGGAGGGGGGGGCGTTAAGGGAAGCAGGAGGGCGAGGTTTTTAACCAAAATAACAGCCCCCCCACCCCCCAAAAAAATATATAAAATAATATAAAATATATAAAATAGATAAAGATAAAATAGAAATATATATTAAATATAATATATATTATAATAATATAAAATATATAAAAATATATAAAAATATGTAAATTATATAAAATAATATAAAAATATAATATAAAAATATATTAAATATAATATAATAATATATAATATAAAATATATAAAATATTTAAAAATATAAAAATATATAAAAATAATATATAAATTATATAAAAACAATATAAAAATATAAAAATATATAAATATAAAAGATAAATATATATTAAATATAATATATTATAATAATATATAATATAAAATATATAAAAATATAAAAATAATAATATATAAATTATATAAAATATAAAATATAAAAAATATATAAATACAAAATATAAATATATATTAAATATAATATAATATAAAATATATAAATATATATAAAATATATAAAAATAAATATAAAAATATAAAATATATAAAAATATATAAATATAGAAAATATAAAAATATAGAAAAAATAAATATAAAAAATATAAAAAATATAAAAAATATAAAAATATATAAAAATATAAAATATAGGAAATATAGAAAATATAGAAAATATATAAATAATAAATAAAAGGATACGGCGGTGACCCAGAAGCCCGGGATGTGCTGGATGAGGTGGTTGCGGCGCTGCAGGTGGGGCCGGCGGCGCAGCCCGAATTTGGCGCGGAGGCGGCGGAAGGCGCGCGCCGCCTCCTCCTCCACGGCCTCCAGCTCCAGCTGCACGGCCTCCAGCGCCGCCAGGTAGCGGCCGGGCCCTTCGTCCCCCTCCTCTTCCTCGTCTTCCTCCTCCTCCTCCTCCTCGCCCAGCGAGATGACGGCGCAATCCTCCGGGTTTGGCCTCTTCTTCTGGCCCTTGGCCTCGCCGTTCCGCTCCGGGCAGGCGGGGGTGGCGGTTTCCAGGCCTCCCTTAGGGGTGGTGGCGGTTTCCAGGCTGCCCTCAGGCTCCGGGGTGGGCTCCAGGCTTCCGTTCTCGCTCCTGGCGGGGGTCTCTAGCCTCCCTTTGGGCTCCGGCCTCCCTTTGCCACTTGGGTTTTGGTCTGAGCCGCTGCCATTGGTGGTTTCCAGGCCCCCCTTGACCTCCAGCCTCCTTTTCCCACTCGTGCTTTGCTCTGAGCCGCTGCCAGCGGCGGTCTCCAGGCCCCCCTTGGGCCTCAGCCTCCTTTTCCCATTGGTGCTTTGCTCCAAGCAGCTGCTGGTGGTGGTTTCCAGGCGCCCCTTAGCCTCCGGCCTCCCTTTCCCACTCGGGCTTTGCTCCGAGCAGCTGCCGATGGCGGTCTCCAGGCCCCCCTTGGGCTCCAGCCTCCTCTTCCTGTTTGTGCTTTGCTCCCAGCATCTCCCAGTGGCGGTCTCCAGCCCCCCCTGACACCTACCACCGGCCTCCAGCCCCAATTTTCCCCTCTCCGGGCTCCCATCCGGCGTGCTGGCGCTCTCTGGGTTCCCTAGGATGGGAGAAATGGCAGTTTCAAGGACCCCAGAGAACCCCAATGCTGGTTTCCCGGCCCCCCATGTTACTGGTTTCCTCCTTGCCCCCCCCCAGTCCTTTGGTGGTTTCTAGACTCCCCCTGACAATACCCTGCCCCCCCCAATTCATCCCAGGGCAGTTTCCAGCCCCCCCCCCAGTTCATCCTGTGGTGGTTTCCAGTCCCCCCCCATCCCAGTCCCCACCTGGTGGTTTCCAGGCCCCCCTCTCATTCATCACAGGGCGGTTTCCAGGCTCTCCCATTCATCCCATGCTGATTTCCAGGCCCCCCAGTCCCCCATGGCGGTTTCCAGCCCCCCGCCCAGTCCCCCTATGGTGGTTTCCAGCCCCCCCCCCGCCCCACTTCGTTCATCACTTGGTCGTTTCCAGGCCCCCCATTCATTCCCTGGTGGTTTCCAGGCCCTCCCATTCATCCCATGCTGATTTCCAGGCCCCCCAGTCCTCCCATGGCGGTTTCCAGGCCCCCCCCCAGTCCCCCTATGGTGGTTTCCAGACCCCCCATTCATTCCCTGGCAATTCCCAGCCCCCCAACCCCCCCGTGGCAGTTTCTAGGCCCTCCCGTTCTCCTATGGCAGTTTCCAGCCCCCCCCCCAGTCCCCCTATGGTGGTTTCCAGGCCCCCCCATTCATCCCCTGGCGGTTTCCAGGCCCCCCCATTCATCCCCCAGCAGCTCCCACAGCCCCCATTCATCCCATGGCGGTCTCCAGGCCCCCCACACCCCCCTCACGGCCGTTTCCAGGCTCCCCCACAACCCCCCTCAGCAGTTTCCAGGCCTCCCCCCCCAGCGGTTTCCAGACCCTCCCCCCAACCCGCCTCAGGGCGCATGCGCGCCGGCCCCTCTCACCGCGGCCTACCGGCGGGGGGTGACGCCTCCAGGCCCGGCCCGGCGGGCGGATCCAAGCGGCGGAGCTTGGCGGGGGGAGACGACGGCGGCGGGGGCCGCTCCCCCCCGGCCCCGCTCATGGCGGCGGGGGCGGGGGCGGCTCCAGGGCCGGGCGGGCTCCGGCGAGCCGGGAGAGCGCCCTCACCGCCCCCGCCCTGCGCGGCTACTTCCGCCCGCGAGGGGGCGTGGCCTCGCCGCGTCACGTGCCCCCTTTGGCGGGCTCAGGGGAGAGGCGGGGGCTCGTTGCGCATGCGCGGTGCGGGCTCCGGGCACGTGCGGCCGGCGCGAGGGCGGCGCGGTGACGTGAGCACGTCAGTGGCGGCCGAGCCGCCGGAGGGGGCGGACGTGCGGTCGCGCTCTCCCTGGAGCTAGGCCTCAAGTACTGGGGGGGGGATGTAAAAGGTCGGACCCCCCCCCCCCAAAAAAAAAAATTAAACCCAGGGGACCCCCCCTGTGTGTTGCGGGGCCCCCCGTTGGGCTGCATCGCGGTGAGTTGAAGCGGCCGCCAGCGCCCCCCCCCCCCACCGCCTCAGTCTGTGCCCCCCACCCGTCGTCCCCCCCCATTTCACACACAGGCCTGGGCCCCCCCCTTATATTTATGTCCCCCCCCCGCCTTATTTTCCCTCAAGCATCTGAGGACCCCCCCCCCCCAGTTCCCCTCCAAGCCTCTGAGGACCCCAATTTGCCCCCCCCACCCCCAATTTCCGTCCTTCCCTCCCCAGGTGCCCCCCCCCCCACCCGCAGAGCCCCCCCCCCTTAACACAACCCCGATTTTCAGCCCCCCCCCGCGTTATAAATCCGCCCCCCCCCCTCCGGTGTTTGTCAGCCCGTGACCTTTGCAGGGACCTTCCCCCGGGGGCAGGAAGCGGCTGCGACAGAGAAACGGGGAGGGGGGGGGGCTGAAAATGGGGTGGGGGGAGCCCAGCCATCACCCCCCCCCCCAAAAAAAAATAATTTAACCCCCCCCCCCCCTCTAAATCCCACAAGGAATCAGGGCAAGCGCGTTTCCAGGGCTGTATCTACACCAGGCCACGAAATGGAGGCGGGGGGGGGGGGGGCACAAAATTATCGAGCCCCCCCCCAAATGTGATGATTTTTTTTTGGGGGGGGGGCCGTGTCTTAATTGGGGGGGGGGGCGTCCACAAGGCAGGGGGGGGGGATGAGAAATTGGGGTTCATGCGGTGATGCTGGGGGTGCCCCATGCTGCCCCCCCCCACACTTAATGACCCTTTTTTTCCTTTTTTTTTTTTTTTTAAGGGGGGGGGGCCCATTTTATGTGCCCCCCCCCACGCCCCTCACGTCAACCAGGCCAAGGCCAAGTAGATCCCCAAGGCCAAAGCCGCCGTGGGCCCCCCCCCGTCGCCGCACGCCACCGGCACCAACACGGCCAAGGCCAAAACCACCCCGCAGCGCCTCAGTGCCCCCCCCAGTGCCCCCCCCCGGCCGGGGGGGGGCCTCGCAGGGACCACCAAAGCCCCCACCAACGGCCCCCCCCTGCCCCGTAACACGGGGGGGCTGCGGCGGCCCCCGAACCCCCCCTCGTAACGCCGCGCCATCTCGGCCGCCAGCGAGGTGTTGGGGCCCCTTTCGGGCGCGGGGGGGGGCAAATTTTCGGGGGGGGGCCCCAGGGTGTCGTTTCCTGGCCCCCCCCCCCCCCCGCCACGAAGGCGCCGGAGGTGGGAGAGGTAAAGCTGCTCCAGCTCCCGAGCCACCGCCTCCTCCTCGGCACCCTGTTAAAAAGGGGGGGGGCAAAAAAAAAATTTTTGGGGTGGGGGGGGCCCAAATGGTTAAGGGGGGGTTAAAAAGTTGGGGGGGGGGTTGGTTTTGGAAGGGGGGGGCGCTCACCTGTGGCTGGTCAGCTTCCGAGGGGGGTGGTAGCGGCGGAGGGTCGGGGGTAGGGTCTGGGGGGGGGAAAAGAGAGGGGGGGGGAAACAAAATGGGGGGGTTAAAACCCAAATTGGGGGGTGAAAACCCCAAATTGGGGGGGTTAAACACCAAATTGGGGGGGTGAAAACCCCAAAATGGGGGGATTAAAACCCAAAGTGGGGGGGGTCAAAACCCCAAATTGGGGGGGTCAAAACCCCAAAATGAGGGGGTCAGAGCCCCAAAATGGGGGGGTCAGACTTCCAAAATGGGGGGGTTAAACCCCAAATTGGGGGGTTAAAACCCCAAATTGGGGGGGTCAAAACCCCAAAATGGGGGGGTCAAAACCCCAAATTGGGGGTCAGACCCCTATAATGGGGGGGGGGTAAAACCCAAATTGGGGGGGGTTAAACCTCAAATTGGGGGGGTCAAAACCCCAAAATATGGGGGTCAAAACCCCAAACTGGGGGGGTCGGAACCCCGAAATGGGGGGGTCAGTACCCCAAATTGGGGGGTTCAAAACCCCAATTGGGGGGGGTTAAGCCCCAAATTGGGGGGGTCGAAACCCCAAATTGGGGGGGGTCCAACCCCCCAAAATGGGGGGGTCGACCCCCCAAAATGATTCGGGGGGGGGGCACTACTTACCCACGCTGCAGCAGGGGGGTGGGGGCTGCTCCTCCTCTGCCTCCTGCGGCCTATTTATTTTTTTTGGGGGGGGGGGACACAAAAAGGGGGAGGGGGGGGTCACTGCACATCACCCCAGTGCCCCCCCCACCCCTTAAACCCCCCCCCCCCATTAAATTTGGGGGGGGGGCTCTTACCTTCCTGGCCCCAGCCTCATCCAGCTCCCTGGGTGCTGCCCCCCCCGCGGGCCCCCCCCCAGCCCTGCCCCCCCTTGACCTCCCCCCGCTTCCAGCACCCCGGGGGGGGCCCCCCCAACCCCCCCGCCCCTTCCAGCACCCCGGGGGGGGCCCCCCCCAACCCCCCCGCCCCCCCCACCCCCCCGGGGGGGGCCAGGGCTGATACTGGCGGAGGTGGGCGAGGGGCAACCCCAGGGGCGTCAGCGAACAGCACCCGGCGGGACCCCCCCCGGGGGGGGCACGGGGGGCTCGGGCCCCCCCCCCCGAGACCCAAAGACCCCCCCCCCGGCACCCAAGGACCCCCCCCCGGCACCCAGGGCCCCCCCCTCCGTGAGCCAAGCCCCCCCCCCAGGGCCCCAGGCTTGGGGGGGGGGCTCAGGTTCGGGGGGGTGCCAAGCCCCCGGGGGGGGGGGCGGGGAGGGTGGGGGGGGGGGGTGAGGGGTAGGGGGGGGGGTGGGGGGGGCGGGGGGGGGGCGTTTGGGAGGGGCCCCCCCGGCGCGGGGCATGCCGGGAGTCCGGCCAAGGGGAGGGGGGGGGGGGGAGCCGGGGCGGAGGCGGGCGGCCGGGCCATGGCGGGAGGGGGGCGGGGCTTGGGGAGGAGGGGGCGGGGTTTTGGGGGAGGAGGGGGGCGGGGCTTGAGGGGTAGCGCGGCGCAGGCGGCGGGGGCGGGGTGGGGGTGGAGGGGGGCGGGGTTTTGGAGGAGGGGGGCGGGGTTTAGGGAGGAGGGGGGTGGGGTTTGGGGAGGAGGGGGCGGGGCTTGGGGAAGCGCTGCGCAGGTTGGAAGGGGCGGGGTTTAGTGGAGAGGGGGCGGGGTTTAGGTCTTCTGGGCGTGGCTTGGGAAAAAGGGGCGTGGCTTGGGGTCCCTAGCCTGGGCTATATGGGGTGCATGGGGGGGGGGGGGGGGGTTGTAGGACCCCTGTTTTTTTTGGGGGGGGGGGATTTTTGGGGGGTTGAAGCCCCCCCCCCATTCAAGGGGGTGTCCGGGGGGGGCTGTGGGGACCCCCCCAGTGCCCCCCAAGTGCCCCATGGGGGTGGTTTAGGGTGGGGGGTGGGGATTTGGGGTCATTTCCCAGTCTTTTTTTTTGGGGTGGGGGCGTTAAAAAAGTGCCCCCCCCCCCCCAAAAAAAAAAAAGAATATTTTTTGGGTGCTTGAGGGGGGATTTGGGGTGAAGGGGGGGCCCCAAATGCTGCGGGGGGGGGGGCCCTATAACCCTTGGGATTCGGTGGGGGGGGGGGGCGATTAACCCTTTATGTGCCCCCCCCCAGGCTTTGGGGGGGGGGTTTTGGGGCCCCCCCAAAAAAAAAAAACAAGAAAAATTGGGGTGTCCCCACCCCCTTTACCCCCCCCAAAAAAAAAAAAAACCCACAAAGTGAAAGTTTGGGGCGGCGCTCGGGCCCCCCCCCCATTTTTAAGGGGGGGGGGGGCGGAGGATTTTTTTTTGGGGGGGCCCCCACGACCCCCCCCCAAAGGAGGAGGAGGGTTTCTGACATCATTTTTTGGGGGGGGGGGGGCACCCCATAAAAAGCGGGGGTGCCCGGTGGGGCTGGGGAGCTTGGGGCGCTGCCGGTGGAGTGGGGGGTTTTTTTTGGGGGGGGGGGGGGGAATTTGGGGGTCTGCGCCCCCCCCCCCCCCACAATTTTGGGACGGGGAGGGGGGTCTTGGGGCCCCCCCCCCCCACCCCATTTCCTGCTCCCTGGGGTGGTTTCGCCTCCAAGCTGGGGAAATCCCGAGGGGGGGGGAAAGGGGAAACCACCCCCGACCCCCCCCCCCCGCACCCCGAAACTGGGGAGGGGGCTCCGAAAAAAACAGGAGCCGATTTTGGGTCGAAAAGCTGCAGATTTGGGTCAAAAAGGTGAAATTTTCATTAGGGCCCGCAGGTGGAAAAAGCCCCCCCCGAAAAAATCATTGAGGGGGGGGGCGCTTCCAGGGCTCGAACCCTTTTTGGAGCACTTTGGGGGAATTTGGGGCGTTTCAGGTGGTTTTGGTGCCCTTTTTGGGGCCGTTTCACGGCTTTTCGTGGCCTTTTTTCGACGCTTTTAGGTTTTGGGGCGTTTTAGCGAGATTTTGGCTGGTTTTCTTCGAATCGAGAGCTTGAAAAACGGGGATGGGTTGGAACAGCGCGGTTTTGGGGCACCTCCGTGGCCATTTTGGGGCATTTCTCGCAATTTCCGAAACTTTCTGCTTGGCCTTTTTAAGGTTTTTCTCCCTGGTTGTTTTGGGGCGTTTTCTCCGGTTTTTAGAACAACTTCACGTTGACTTTTTTTTGGCGTTTTACACAAGGCCGTTTTGGGGCTTTTTCCTGCATTTCCGCCTGTTTGCGCTCAGCCATTTTGGGGCGGTTTTGACCGATTCGGGGCCTTTTCCTATGACTGTTTTTGAGTTTTTTTTCCTCACTGTTTTGGGCATTTCTACCCGTTTCGGGGTGTTTGTTTCGGGCCAGTTTGGGCTGGTTTTATACCTTTTTTTTAAATGTAGCTTTATTCAACTATTTTTGGGGCAATTCCTTGCGTTTTGGGGTATTTTGATCTGGTCAAGTTGGGTTTTTAAAATTCGGTCATTTTGGGCTGTCTGCGTCCAACCATTTTGGGGCATTTCTTGCCTTTTTGGGGTGCGTCTCCGCAGTCCTTTTAAGGCCTTTAGATCCGGCTATTTTGGGTCATTTTCCCGTGTTTTGAGGTGTTTCTCGATGGGTGTTTCCCCTTGACGGATTCGGGGTGTCTTTCCTCACGATTTTGGGGCGTTTTCTTGCTTTTTGGGGGACCGTTTTTGCTCTTTACCGATTACGGCCCCTCTCACGCCGTTTCACCATCCATTTTGGGGCGTTTTCCCCCATTTTTAGGCTTTTCGTTACCACCCATTTCCGATATTCCCCCCCGGGGTGCCGCGGACGGGTTCATTTTGGGGCTCTTTTCCCCGTTTCCGGCCTCTCCGTTCCCGCTCGTTTCGGGGCGATTTCTCGGCATTTTGGGGCAAATTCTCGGTGTTTTGGGGGCAGCCGGGGGGCGCGTTTTAGGTTTGGGGGCCCCCCCGGCCCCCCCCCGCGTGACTCAGGGCTGTGGTTTCCCGTCTATAAATCGGGGGCGGAGGCGCCCGGTGTCGCCCAGAGCCATGGCGGGTGCCCGGGACCCGTGAGCACTGGGAGCACTGGGAGCACTGGGAGCACTGGGAGCACTGGGAGGGGGCGCCGGCGCGGACTGGGGGGCACTGGGAGGGGAACTGGGAGCACTGGGAGGCGCTGGGAGGGACTGGGAGG